>NW_008625137.1:125932-172903 GCF_000691845.1 Merops nubicus
AGCCAGTCAGCAGGATTTTGTGTACTGTTCTAAGACACAAAATGTCCCATATAATTTCTTTTCCTAACAAGCATAGGACAGTGTGTTTGTGAAATGCCATGTCTTCTCTGTTTCACATAAAGAAAAATAAAAAGCTCAAATCCAGCCTACAAGGCTGTTTGTGAAATAAGAGGAAGTAGGTAAGAATCATGACAGCTGAGAAATAAAAGCAAGAAACCAAGTAATGCTAAATGGAGAGAGGCATTTGTTTGAAACCTTTGGAACAACTAATCTGTACTCACATTTCATTATGAAGTGCAAGCAGCTTTTGGAATAAATTATTAACATAAAAACCTGTGAAAAAGTATTTACTGCAACCTAAAACCTGAAATTCTTCTTAGATTTAAAAAGCAAACAAGATGCAGGGATAGCTGCTATTTTTTTCCTGCAAAATAGGTGACAATTACACTGACATTGTTCTATAGCTATTGTTGGATTCTTTTTTAGGTCGATAACAAAACAGCAGATACAAATGGTAAGAATATATTGAAAGAGACTAACAAAGGAGTGCATAGCTCCTCATGCTCCCAGGTCCTTTAAAATGTTTACAGTCTACTCTAACAGGAAACAAAATGTACAGGAGGAGAGCACATTGCATTACAAGGAACTCAAGGGGACTGTCTGCGTATTCAGCCTCATGTTGAGGCATGTTAAAATAGAAACATGAACAGAGCATTTTCTAAATGCAGTCATAGAATCATAGAATCACTATGGTTGGAAAGGATCTCTAGGGTCACCAAGTCCAGCCTTCATCCCAGTAGTGTAGAATGTTTTCACTTAGGATGGTCTCAGACCAGGTATAATATCAAAAGGAAGTCTACTGAACAGCTTATCTGATATTCTGTGTTTGTACTCATGCGCTCTTCTCTTCTCAGCCCTTTTGCCCAATTTAGGCAAAGCATTTAAAACAGAAAGTGGCATATGAAAAAGTGCACATTGTGCAGTAAAATAAACACCATCGCCATCTAAGTCATGGGGACAAAGATGGAAACCAGGCTGCAGAAAACTGCAGAGTGTATTGAAAGTACTTTTAAGTAAAGCTTTTCAGAGATCCTAAGAACTGTCAAAACAAGCAAACTAATTTTATTTGGAAGAAACTGAAAGCAACTGTGCAGAAAGAAACCTATGCTGCTCCATAGGAGAGATTCAAGTGCAGAACATAGGACTGAAGTGATGGTAATTCTGCCTTGAATTGGGAAGTATAACGAATGAAAAGGATTAGCTTAAAATAATAGTGCCCAAGGTACAGGTCTTCCAAAAGGTCCTAATTAAGCAAAAAGGCTGCTCAAGAATATTAGCATCAGGAAACAACTCCAGTAGTCTGAGTACTTTGACGATATAATTGATAAAATATTAAAATGATATATTTAATCCAACAGCAGTCCAGGTTAAGGCATGAACTTGTCAGTTAAGCATGTGTTACTGAAACATCAGAAACTAAATTTTACTCATAAAATATACACTTGCAGAGAGGTTATCATACACAGAGCAAGGACACACCTACTGAAAGTAGGCAGCCGTGCATGCAAAATTGCCTCCTGCCCGTACAGCGCAAAGGAGCTACTTAGATCCCTTCTGTGTTTAATAATGGGGCTCAAAGGAGAGACAGCTTGGATACTGTGTATTGCTAATAACTGAAAAAGGTGCACTGGAGCCTGCATAACTAACTCTAACAGAAAGGGTTATAGTAATGCCTGTGAGCAAATACGGGGTGGGGGGAAGAGAGAGAGAACACTGAGCTGTGAAAAATAGTTCATACTCCTCTTCTTTAAGGCTTTTTCTTACAATCCTATTTAGACATGTGCAAATAATTCATTTTTTCAGTTTGGTGGCTGAACCTAAAAAATATTTTCTAATTTGTTAAACCCTGAACTGATTTATTTTCTTTTCACCAACACAAAAAACAGCAGAAACAATATTTGGCTTTCAAGGGCTTTTTAGATTTATGAAAATGATTTTGTAGATGGTTTTCCTCTAAATGAAATAGGATTCGACTTCTGCAAGGAATAATCATTAAACTTCTATGTAAAAGAAAAAAAAATGGAATTTGGTCCCAACATCCACAAATTAATTTGGTAGGCCTAAAACATCTCCTTTCATGTGAGGTTTCTCCCCATTCTAATTTTAATTCAGATACAATCTTCATTGTGAAAAGCCTTTACATTTTTTCCCAAATTTCACATTATTAGACTTAATTGTGCCCTCATGTATAAGAAGCAATATAGCTTGCACAACCACAGGGTCCTGACTCAGCGAAGCCCTTGTGTGTGTCCTTAATGATAAGGAACCTAAGAAGGCATTTGTATTTCTTTCTTGAAAATTGGGTCAATTAAAAAAAAAAAAAATTAGCTGAACATCATTTCAGCAGCTTCTACTCCCACATTAGTGTCTCCCCTCATCCATGTCTGTGGTAAGTATAACAACTTTTCTTCCAGATTTTCCAAAATCTCATTTGCTCTGTTGGGGGTTCCCACAGCACACTGAGAAAGCTGTGGGAGAAATGATGGACAGTGGTCTGCAAGCTCCCAATCCACACTGCTGGTTCCTGAACTCAGAAGCCCACAGAGTGCTTCTGATCTCCAAGGTTTAGACCCACACTCTTGCCACAAGCTGGTTTTATCTTGGGGTGATCCCTGGCTGTGTACAGCTCTCCCCACACAGATTATTGTGTGGAGGAGATCCAGGTGTATGGGCTAGATAAGACCCAAAGAAGACTCAGGTCAAACTCTCAGCCCTTGTAACAGGGTGAACCTGTATCCCTGAGGTTTTCCACAGTGCAGATCTTCAGTAGTTGAGGAGTTGTGGACCATTCCCATCCTGCCATCACCCGTGTAGTTAATCCTCTACAAAAAAAACAAACCAAACCAAACCAAAACCAAACCAAAACAAAACAGGAGATGCACAATAAGACAGGAATTGATGGTATCAGCAAATGAGGAAAATTGACTGTCACTTGTGCAAAATCAATTAACTGAAGAACAAGAAAAAGAAAGAAAATCTAATTTCTTTAGCAATCTTGGCTGCGACTTGTATCAACAGTTCCCAGGACTTTTCAAGAGGGATAGTGACTGTCATATTGCTGCAAAATGTTGCCCAAACAACTTTATGTTCTTTCAGTTTCTTTTTACTTTTCTTTTCTTTATTTCAACTACACATGAATTGCAGCTAAAGACAGGAGTAAAAACATTTCCTCCTATTTAGGATGTGCTAGAGGAAGCTCAATTCAGGACATTAAAATCACAGTCAGATCCAGAGCCCTTTGTTAAACCTACTTTTGGAGAATCCTGACCCCTGCTGCTGCCTCTTTCCCGAAACTGGGCCTCCTCTCCTCTTCAAAGGGTCCTCATCAGATTCACCTAGGAAATCCTTGTTCCTGAGTGGGGAATGAGGCAGCCCTTGCCATCTGCTCTGCCAGCTCTGTGGGTAGCTCCTGTTTCTCTTTTCTGCCTGCTCAGGCTCAGGCCTAGAAGTCCCTGCCTCTAAGCAAAGAGGGTCCCCACAGCTCTCCTCTGCCTACGTTCAGCTTCAGTTCCTGGTCCCAGGCCCAGCTACTATTCAAACAACAAAATATGCCTTCCCACTCTCAGTCCCAGCTGAGGTAAAGATTTTGCCCGTTCCTTCCAACTATTTACTAATTTCCCACCCAGGCATTTAAAATTTGGGGATCCCACTGATGCACAAACATTAAAATCACAGCAAAAGGGTCAATCCATCAAGTGGAGGTTTTGCTATGTGTGTGGACACCTCTCTTTGTGTACAATCACAAGGGAGCAGAACAAACAAGGCTGCAGTGTCTGTGCACACCTAGATGTTCCCCAAGTTTGAAGGTGATGCGACACTGCAGGAACTGGCTTGGTTGCAGAAAAAGAGACAAATCCAGCGGAGTCATACAGACTTCCATAAGTTCTGTCAGACCACTTGACTTAGACTGTAACTCTGGGTCTGTGATCCATGACAAAAATCTTCACAGCACTGAAATAAACTTTCCTTCTCACAGTCTGAGAGTCCAGCACAATTGAATTTGCAGGTGATGTTTATTACATATTTGGTACCAGCCTCCATGTGTTCTGCCAATATAGTTTCCCAAAATATGCATTTACAATGCATTGAAACATCCTGATGGCAGCCCAACATGGGCTGACCACTGTCTATACCAGCTGTTGCAGTGGACCACTATGTGGAAAACCTACAGAAACAGAAAATAAATAGCAGGTAGAGGTAGCCTGACTCTGGTGAAATCAGGGCAGTATTTAGGAGAGAGAGTCTCTATTTCCCACAAATTAGTCTCTATTCCCCACACTGCTTGTACATTTTGTCCAATGAATGTTAAGTGCACGCAGATAATAAATATTATGGCACAAGAATAAGGGCACAGGACTTGCCCCTTCTCTCCTTAGAGAGCCTCTGTACCACAGGACCACACAGTCAGGTCACTTCTCAGCCTCTGTCTCACAGAGCTCCTCTAAGTGGTAAATGTCCACCTGCACGTGTCTACTTGTGAGCTAACATCTGAGCTCCCACTATAGTCAGCTCTGCTCATTAGCCTGAAGATAGGCACCTAATGATGATTGAGACACCCTTGGGTCTTTGAGATGCCTGCACAGGGCTAGCAGATACAAATGAGAACTTACAGTAATTTGGGGCTGATCATTCCACAACACCCAAAATAAACACCCAGATGTGTTTATACAACTGAATCTCATCCGAGAGATCTAGATGACACAGACAGTGGAAAATAAAAGGCATCTCAACTGACTAAATGTAGCTCAGCTTAAAATCACTCTAGTCTCTATGAGCTGTTGGCTGAATCTACACTGACTCTTTTGGGAGCTTCAACACCTAGTTAGGGATTACAAACAGGTACCTGGGTTTAAGTGTCTTAATCTGAGAGACGCAATTTGTCCCTATGCATTTATGGCCTTCTTTTCATAACAGTTTTACTCTGGCAGGTAGGACAGCTCAAGCACTTAAATTCTATGACTGAAACTACCCTGGTAATTTAATTTAGAGCCATACAGGCTTAGATCTGAGCTACTGGCTAATTTAGGCAAACTAGACTATCAGATTCTAGACATTTCTGGATGCTATAAAATCTAAAATTATTTATTAGATCTATAGTAAATATGATCAGATCAAATGGAAAGAGCTGTCTGTGAGACTTCTGACTGAGCAAAAGGCTGGATGCCAACTTGCAGCTGAAGTTTCTTGTAGCAGTAAAAAGATTTGTGTTTATATAAAAGCCACTCATTCAAAACTATCACATTATAACCAGCTGCTGTTACTGTCTCATGGCCATTCAGCAGTGCCCATATATAATGATCCCAGTCTAGCTGCTGCACAAGGAGGTTCTATCATTGCAGTGGGTCCATTCAGCTTCCACACACATAGTTTTTGAAAGGAGGCTAAAGAGAGACCTGTCACTAATGTTTTTACTTCCCCTTGCAAGTAAGACCTGAGGCACATTCACTGGACATTGTGTAAGGACAACAAATTGTATCTTCCTAAGGCATTTAATGTACTTCTTCAATTTCTAGATTGTCAGTCTGATAGCCTTTACTGGAAAATCACATAAAATGAATACATAAATGGAGGACAGCAGCATTAAAAGAAGCAGCATCAAGAGACTCTGAAATAAGTAGTATATTGTTTCTGACAAAAATATCTGTGAGTTCTAAAACAACAGTTGAAAAAACATCAGAGGGGCAAGAAAAAATGAGATCTTTTCTACTAGTTCTGACTACAACTGTAGTGAGGAAATTTTCCCTGACACTTAATAATCTTTGTGAAAAGTCAGCTCTACATAACTAAGCAGCTCTACTTTGAACTCTTTAAATATGATGGCAAGCATTTTTTTTTTTTTTTCAGATAAAGATGCAAGGAAGAAAGGTAAAGATTTTTAGCATGAAAATCTGTGGCTTGTTGCAGACTCACACTGTTGTAGGAGAAAAGTATAATTAATTTGAAGGATTCTTTGCCAAAATAGAAAGACTTTATTCCGCAAGTGAAATCTTAATAAACTAACTGGTTCATCTTGCTATCTGTAAATTCAGCTCTCTGTAAATTCAACTCCCACTCCCTCCTTAAAGGGCTTAAATCTGAAAAATGTAGAAGTGAAACAAACACACAAAAGCTGTGGTAGGGAAGAGAACAACAATAATAAAAGGGTAAATTAAACCATGCAAGTCATCAATAAAAAACAGTGTCTTAAGCACAGATTACCCAGACAGCTATATGGAATTTGGGGAGTTCAGTGTAGGGCAGGTTCAGCTTAGTGCTGTCCCCCAGAGTGGGGAGGTAACTGGTGATGTTCAAGGCCTGTTGAGAGCAGGGGGAGCACCTACAAGTAAGCTTGGACCCCAGGTTTCCAAACTGAAAGGCACTTGTGATGGCCCAGTCTAATTGCTGTCAGACCTCTGCAGCCTTGAGTCTACGTCTCTTGGAAAGGACTCCCCTGGCAGAGGAGAAGCCCTCTTCACTGAAGCAGCCAGAAGTTAGGAGCTTGAGGTTAAGGGCGACAATGGAAGTTAAAACTTCTAGTGAAAAAGTATCTATGAGCCAGGCAAACTCAAGAGGAGAAAGGAGCTGGGAGAAGAACTGGATAATGAATTATAAATAAGAGACAGGCAACTTATCTGCATAAGACTCAAAGACAACCATCAGCTTTAGAGGAAAGACATTTTGAGGACAGGAGCACTCCTTTAAGTCATGGTCAGTGCTGGGTGTGACAGGAAAGAAGAGTGATTCCTGTTTTGAAACCTTGTTCCTGCCTCTGCCTAAGAGTTCACAGCATACGTAGGAAAGAGTTGTTAAGTGTATGAAACAGCTGCTGTGCTGCTGTTTTCTGAAGCTGTGCTTTCTGTTGTCTCAGAGTCCTTTGATCACCAAAAAATATAAGCAGATGCCCAGGTACATTGCTAAGCAACAGACTGCTTAAACACATACCTAAATTCAAGAGTGTGACAAAGTTCTGTTCATGTTAGTAGGACATAAGCTTGTAACCCAGTTTAAATTCACTTGTCTTGCTGAAGAATCTCGGGGTGTGGAGGTGTTAGTGTGAACCCTCTGCCCAGCACCACCAATGTCAGAGCAGAGGTTACATGACGCTACAGAGACATCAGATTTTAGCTGCTTTCTCAATGCTGCTTTTGGACTGAATGATCTTAAAGGTCTTTTCCAACTTAAATGATCCCGTGATTCAGTCTCAACCACTGTCAGTTTGTGCTTGCTCACTCATGTTCAGCAGCAGCTCCTGAGTTTCCCCTTCTCATGAATTAAAGAGTTGGAAAGTGAATGAAACATGAGAACATAACACATCATATAATCCCACCATCTTGGGACACCATGAGCTAGTCTTTCAGCATCAGGAAGGCTCTATACAACATCCTCTCCCATGCCATAGTCCTGGTTTATAGGACAGAATATAACATTTTCCCCTTGCCCAATCTAGGGCAGATTCATTTCTGCATCTCTGCTGCAATTCAGTTTAAGTCAGCAGGTGGTGGGTTGGTTTAGGCTGATGAAGTTTCCTGAAGGAACACTTAAGTATTTCTATCGCCATTCTGTTCTGAAATTACAACCCATAAAAAAAGAGGGGAAGCTGGCAATGCTGTTCCCTGGCTGACAGACAACTGGGAAGATTAGCACAGAGAAGAACAGTATTAAAATGTTTCTCCTGCTAATAAAAAGACCAGATCCCATAGACCACACTTGGAGCCTTCCTGCAGTCTTATCGCAGAAGAATAAAAGCAGCAGCAAAACCACAGTCTGACAAGTTTAAGATTCATTTAAGGGCAAGTACAAAATATTTTCTTTTTCATCCTCCTCTAAACATCGCCTTAGCTGTCAGGTTCTTTCCAACATCAGTTTTAGTCACTAAAACCATTTTTTTTTCTGCATTTAGATTCCTTCTTCATGTCGTCTTCTTCTGCAAGAAGAGTGAGTGACACAATTTTTATATCTAAGTATATATATGTGTGTGTGCATGTATATATAGAGATATAAACAATATATACAATGTATATACAAATGTCTGCATTTACACAGCTACTTACTTTTGAACCAGATCCTCGACAAAAAAGCATTATGGGATCTTGCTGCTGTGGGACTTACAATTCCTTGCCCAATGTTCTCCTTACTATTTGTTATAGTCAGTTCTCACAGCACTTTGAAAATGAGTCTATAAGCATTTGGCAACTGAGAAGTGTGGCTCCTCTCACTCTCAGATCAATAGTTTTAGCTGCTGCTTAAAACCTATAAAGGAATTAGCTACCACTGAGATTGTGTTAGAAAAGCTGGGGAAAACCAACTAACCTGTGATATAAAGGGATCACACACAGTCACAGTTATTCTATCCATTTTTACTAAAATGTACTAGGGAAATGTATAAAGACTCTTAATAAGTAGCAAAGTGATGGCACTGAGAGCCAGCTGGGTTCTGGGCAAGTACCTTCATGGCTAGGAATGGCAGCAAGTCTTTGCCAGATCTTCAGGAGACAGGAAGAAGAGCAAGAAAAGCAAAATCTCCCACAGATGGGATTCCTCACACCTTGCTTCATTTTCTATAATCTAAGTCCCTATGTTTGAGGTAGCTACCCTCAGGTAATTTTACCTGGAGCTAAAACATCTTCCCATTGCGAGATCCAGGGATGAGCCTGACTCATCAGATGCAAGCAATGTGTAATTATATAGGCTAATTGCAGTTGCAATTTTCTCCAGTTGTAACTTTGTTGTTTTCAAGTTTGGAGACCTATTTGGTTTACTTGAACCACACCTGCTCAGAGAGCAATTCTAAAATTTTGCCTCATGTTTTTTTTACTGACATAATGATTATAATTATCGCCCTACTTCAGTTAGCAATGTTTTTGATGTGGCTTCTGAGGGCTCAAAGTTGACAGTACAGGGAATAACATTCCCTCGAAAAAAATGCTGATTTTGACTTATGTAAAATATTTCACACAAACATGGATGTCATTCTGGAACCATCGCTCTCTTCTTGCAAGTAGAAGATACATCCAGGCAATCTCAGTAAAAAGAACGGAGTTGTTCTGATTGAAGCTAACAACAATGTAGCAGAAACAGTTAGTTTTCCCCTTTACTTTTGATACAATTGCAATACAAACTAATAATACTCACTTTAAGAGGTCTGGAACATATTTTCTCTTGATAAAAGGCAAAGAAAATATTTTCATGTCATCATTTTGATTACTATCTTATACTAAATGTTAATGTGTATTCTATCATAAAGTTAAAGCAATTGTTGTGTTTTGTTGAAAGTAGACATAGCATTGGAAATAAGATTAATTTTAAATCAAATAGATAATTGTGTTTCTATAAAGATGAAACAGCTCAAGAAGACTGATCCAAATTTTTAATTTTTCTATAGTTTTGAAATGTTTGGCTTCTTATCCCATTTCATTTCTTAGAGTTCCTTGAGAAATGGAAATTCAGGTGCAGCTTAGTGAAGTTTCATGGACGAAAGTAATATTCAAGTACCCTGAAGTCTACTCAGATTCAGCTGCATCCACCTGGCTGAATTGTGAAGAATTATCCTTTCTGAAAACTGGATGATTTAAAAAATTTGTGTGACTGTGGCACTCCATTAAAAAATCTATACGATACAAACCAAATAGACTCCTTGAATTATTATTATTGAGAAGGTATTTAAAAAATCCTGTGCTTTTTGCACAGAAATAAATGAAGTGATAGTGCTTCATTCAGGTCTTCTCTCTGAGTCTCTCAATATGACTTGGAAAGGTAATAAATTTAAGCCTCAGAAAGATCAACCTATTATTGGTATTTTCAGCAATTTTAGCAAATGGTAATGGAAAATCAATTAAATGGAAGGACTCAAAACAAAGTACTTAGATGTTATCTCAGACTCCAATTATAAAATCCAAAGAGCAAAACCTTCCAGCAATCATTAGCATCACAGGAGATCTTTTTACTAAACTCATTTAAAACCCAGATGTGCACCTAAATCCCTTCTCATGAAAAACATCTTCCTTCTGTCTAAAATTTCCCAGAAGTATAAATGTTGAGGCATTGGTGTGCAAATGGAGCAATTAAAAGGAAGATTAAAAGAAATTTAAAGTGCATATTTTCTTCATAACTGCTCTTATAACTACTCTGAAGTTCCTCTGAGTCTCATTTGACTTCCCCAATGGATTTTTAGTCTTCTTCCAGTATCAATATCAGTCACAATCTCCCCCTGCAGAGTAACACATCTATTCTCAGGGAAAGGAAGGGCAGACAGATACAGAGCTTCTTCTAAATCAAGACAGAAATCTTGTGAACTGGTTATGCATTTTGTTTTCCTTCTTGCATTCCCACAGCCACAGGGAAAACAGATCAAGTAAAGAGATACTTGCCGTAGTGAGAAAAGTATCAAAAAGATTATCAAGTACAGTTAAGCCACATATTTCTCATGAAAGCCAGATGTATTTAAATAAGCAGAACTCACATTTACTGGAAAAAAAATACGGTTTGGGTTCGGTATTTTTTTCCAAAGGTAATTTAGGACTTTGCCTTTTTTTTACTGAGTGTAAGATAATAAAAAATTGTTTTTAAGATTGGAGCAATCACAAGCAGTTTATAGAGATAGGCAATTTTGCTGAAACAAAATTTTATGATGAAAAATAGCTCTATCTGCCCAAAAGCATGGCCTTATTTATTTTAAATTGAAATGGGTTAAATCCTTGAGAGGCTACCTGAGCTCTCACCTTCCTAGCTTACAAGCCGTATGCAAAGAATTCAGAACTGACTCATCTTAAGTTTTAAAGCTCTTCATATCTTTTCTAATTTACACAGCTTTGTTGCTGCTGATACAATTTGATCACTACGATCTCTACAGTTGTCTTGTATACAAGTTGCAGTCAATGGAAATAGAAGAGTCAGCACAGTTAGGATTTTATTGCCAAAACAGCTTCCCAGCTTGATTAGCCAATAATAAACGTTGGCAAATCACCTCCTACCACCTTTGGTATCTATATCCCATCCACTATGAAAGGACTCAGTAAGAACCATACATGTTTGATTTCTCCTACTTGGGTCTGGATGCTGAGGCAAGGCAAAACCTTCACCTCATGCAGGGTGCAGCAGCTCATCTCTGACAGGCATAGATTTTGGGAACACCTGAGGTTCAACACTCAGCACCTGCAGTTGTCTCCCTTTCATTTCAAAGTTACACTGACACTGTGCACTGTCAAACATTTGATTTGTATTCAGCAGCCTTATTTCATTGCCTTCAATTGTTTCTATGTTAACAACTGCATAATTGCTCTTCTCTTCAACAATTAAACCAGCAGTGCCTAGGGAATGTAGAAGAGAGCTCTCCAAATGTGAACCAGCGTAAGATAAATAGGGAGAAATATAGTAGAAAACCAGACCATTCTTGGAATAGACTAACAAATGTGTGCAAAAGGCTTAACAGGATTTAAGAACCAATGGGAAAAAATAGAAAGAATGAACTATAATGCAATATACAAAAACCTGTCAAAACACAAAGAAGCAAAGATCAGTTCCATTATGTTGTCCACTACTGACAATGCTATGCAACCCATGGCAAGCATACTGAAAGTCTTAGGGCCTAGAAAGAAAGCCAGTATGGAGTGAAATTACTTCATCTCTGCCACTTCTAGAATTGCTACAGTTCAGCTTAGGTAAGGCCCATAACTGTTTTATACTGATCATCAGGAAATCTTGAACTGTCCAGAAGTTAGATGTGAAAAGATGTATTAAGTTATAAAATCCATCTGCTCTGTATCCTCTACATAGTTTATTTTAAACTTTTGCAGGTTTTTACATTGATTTTAAGATCTTCCATTCCCAAACTGCAACTGAATGAATGAACTCGCAGTGCATCTCTGTACTGAGCTGTAGTTCTGCTCGTTTGAGAGCTGTAGATGGAATACAGTGCAGTTTCTTCTACAGGCACTTCTACTCACTCAGGATAGGAGAACAGAAATTTCATGTTCATGATAACCCAGCAGTGAGCAGTAGTAGTTTGTCAGGTGAAATATGACATGCTAAGTGCCCTTCAACACTATTTGTTTGTGGTTTTGTTGATACTGCTTCGCAACAGACCTGACAGTTTCGTGCTTTGAGCAGTCTGTTTGGATGACTATATTCTTTCAGCCTTTGAAGGAAGCACAGAAGGTAGGTGACTTGATGTCCTGGACAATGGATTCCAGTTACAGTAAGTGGGAGCTGAAGATGATCTGGGTAACATTTACAGAGTAATATAATAAGGACATGCTGTAAGAGTCATTATGAGACATTAAAATAAACCTTCTTCTCTTCCCATCAGCAGCATGGCTCTCAACCTTTCCACTTTGACTAGCTTCCCATCTTTCTTCTGACAGGCATTGTTGTCCCTGTTCTCAGTGTATACATGGGGCAGTTAGTTCCCCCATTCTTTCCCTGAAGCAAAAAATTCTCACTTCATTTTCAGAGCAAATCCCAGGAAATTTGGAATTCAGGGTACACAGTCAATGAATGAAATGACACGTAGCTTCATGATCACCACTACTTGCAGTGTTCTGCAGGACAACATCTCACTTGGTAATCAACTGAGTTCATGTTTGCTTTGAACTTTTTGCTTCCTTGAGGGAACAGCTCTGACTAAGTGTATGACTCTGTGATGCCATGTATACTGATCACATACTTTGATTTGGAAAGAAAACAGATCAGTCAGCAGCAGTCTGCAAAACTCTGAATGCACTCTCTTGGGGGGTGTCAGTACTACAACTGTTCTGCACATGCTGGGCTCTAATATGCTTTAAACTACTTCTTAATAAATTGTTCTACTAATAATTACTTTTTTATTCTGATTTTTATAGCTTAAGTTCCATGCTCTTCACCTGACGATAAAATCACCATTAGAAGAATGAACTGACTGTGGTGTAATGTAATAGAAACCACTATGCATTTATATATGCTGAGGCTAATTACATTCACAACCAGCCACCAAAAAGTGTAAATTTTTATCCCATCAAGAAGTCCTACAGAAGTCATAAATCCAGAGCCTAAGTTATATAGCCACTGGAAGCCTTCTACAGAATCATGTCTCCAATGATTTAAAACAGTTTTATTTTTAATATTTTTTACTAACACAGATCCAGGAAGACCCCTGAGCCAGGATCCATGCTCTGCTCTCCAAACAGTTTACAAATTTTTTCTTCAACCTGGAACACATCTTCCTTCCTGACCAATTAGGACTTTTTCATTGCCTTCAGTGAGTATTTCTTCCACCCTGTATCCACTGCTGCATCTTCTCTCAAAGTTCCCAGTATTTCCACTATACTTTTCCAAGACACACACCACCAACTGCAGATGCTCTGCTTTCTCTCTGGCTGATTATCTCCCCGCCGGAATGGCAAGTCCACTGCTCTAAAGGGTCTAACAATTCTTCACCTTAAGGAACTTCACACTTTCCAACCTAATTCAGAAGAATTTTTATTGCCACAAGATTTCCAAGCAGCTGGGTGCTGAATTCCATGAATTATTAAACTAACACATCCTCAGTATCTTATTCAAGACTACTTTGAGTCTTACCTTACTGCTAGAACTATACTGATGTGCCCATGTGGTTGTGTTTCTGCTGATGTTATAAAGTGTGTTGGATTTATGACTCATATCCACTTTAAAGATAGCCAATATGCACACATGTACATAAAGATTAAAAGGCTTGTCAGAGCTTAACCTTTTCAAAGCCAGTTTACTTGCTATTTGATGTCAAACACAGAAGCCTTATCTGATAGTAAATGCTGACTGCTAATGACTGTGACTCATTTTTGAAGTATCATGGTAGGAAGCACGAATCAGAAACTGCTTGCTCTTCTATTGAAGATCTTGAAGTTTAACAGGTATTGCTTGTAAGTGATATGAGGTACAAGAGAAGGAATGATATATTCTGTTTGTTCATATATCGGACTCTGTGTCAGCAAGATAACTGCACCCCAGACAACAACCAGATTTCAGAGGTGCATGTCACAGTTAACTATTACTTAAGTTGATGGCACTGTGTATGCAAACTGTGTTTCAAAAATGAGATGCCATGACACATGCCTAAATCCACTGAAGTCAATGAGAGGTCTCCATTTTAAGTAGAACAACTTCAAATCCTATGGCAATGACCTTTAAAGTTGCACATTCCTGAAAGTCAAATTGTTCAAGATTACGATATTTCATTACTGATTTTTGTTATAAATTACAATTGAAAAATGCTAAATGTCAGAATATCCCAGTGAGCACATTTTCTTCTGCAAAATTCAACACATTATGTTTTACATTTGTAGGTTTTCATTTCTTATTCTCATTCTAGGATAAGTTTTACAGGTTACTTGTATCCTAAAAAAAACTACTTCACTTTATTGACAAAAGTTGTGCCATGGATGGTTAGTTCAGGAATACACACAACAGCGTTAGATGTCTGAAATTAGATGGGATGAATCCCAGCTTTTGCAATTCACAAGTCATGAGACCTAAGGAGACATACAAGACAGCATGACTTGTTGCCCAGCACAGCCTACAGAACATTATCCAGTGACCTTTTCCCCATGTTGAGAACTTCTAACAGATAATCGCTTTTCCACCTGTTGAATGAGTAAGTGAGAAAGTTAGGGATAGACAAAGCAATATATAAGATATCATTTCATAGATGACATACAATCTATTATTTTACAGCCAAGAGAGATAGTAGATCATTGATACTTTGATCACTATAGCAAATAAATTTGTCTCAAACTTACCAGCAAGGCTTGAAGTTTGAGTCAGGCATCATTTCCCTAGTAGTTTTGTTCTAACTAGCCCAAATGTTAAAAATATATACCCTCTACCTAATCATCTCCTTTAACTTCCAGACACTGACTTTGCCTTCTAGATTGTATCTACTGATCTCTTCTTGTGTACCTATATGTGTATGTATACATTTACATAAATTTCTGTTTTGCCTCGATTTTCTTTTTGATCAGTCAAATAAACTAAGGATAAATCCCCCACTGTAGCATATGAACACTCCGTAAACTCTTCCCTTTTTGATAGGTGGTGGCAAATGTAATCTCCTTTAATATAACCCCTTCACTGGGAGAAAATAAAAGTAGGAATATCACACACTATTCATTGCAATGAAAGTTTCAGTGTCTGTATCTAGCTTTACTGATAGTAATTAAAACTCCAGAAAACAGCTCTTTATAGGATCAAAAAGGTCTTTTTAGTTTTAATTTTCCAAATGTACATCAAAGCCTCCCACTCCCTCCATAGTGCTATCAAGCTGCTGTATAAATGTGTTCTGTTTTCTGACTGTAAGGTAGAAGGAATTTTTGGCAAAATAACAGTTCAGCAGCAATGTGACCACTGCAAAAGACAGTGCTGTGGGTAAAGGAAAGAGAAAGTTTTCCTGTGAAGGCATCACAAAACTCTTATAGACAAAACTAGCTGAAGAATCACCATCCTGATTTTAAAAAATCAGGTGTCCAAAGGACACCTGGACTCGTAGAATATAAGCCTGAAAACTTACCCCACAACCAAGGTAGCCCAGAAAAGCCTTCCACAATGCCACTTAAAAGCATAAATGGATCATATTTCTGCTCATAACAGTTGGAGATTGTCAGCTTTGTCAAGGAACAAAGAACTGACTGCTCTTCTAGTCTACTGATACGCTGTGAGATCCTCTTCTGAACCTAGCTAACATCCCCTGAAAGGCTGGACTTTCAATCAAGTGCTAATCTGAGAGGAAGAATTTTTGCTAGTTCTACTGGGAAGGAAGTGTTAGCCCCATGCTATTTGATCTTCAGATGTGGTCTCTTCACGACTTCAGACATACTGGCTTCCTTAAATCCGTAAGATTTATGCAAATCCCAAGTGAGGAAAAAGACAGATGCTATTCTTTTCTAAAAGAACACCAAATAGGAGTATACATTACCCTGAACAGGCAGTTTGAACTGTATGGTGCTCGAAGGGCAAGAGATAATTCTGTGCTCTACATACATTTCCAAAAAGCACACAATATCAGGTGTTAAATAACCAATGGCAAGTTATGCTATGCTGTACTACATTACACAACAGATACAAAACAAAGGACAAAGGACTGTTTGTGTAAATTAAGATTTCATTTGGAGACAATACCTTCATTCCTTTTCCTGTCCAAGCAGCACCATGATGTATCAATCCCTATTACCTAAGAGATAGCAGATTGTTGAAGACTAACTTAACAGATTGTTTCAAACCTCATCAGAAGCCTAATCACACAATCAGGTTGGAGGTGCCTTTTCCTTTATTGCTGTCAGATTTTGGTTTTCTACATCCTTAGTAGCTTTATGGAAGCTTGCATTTATTTGTACACAACTTATGATGTGCATACCAACATCTGATATCCAGATAGAATCTGTCTCTAGCAGGGTAACAGAACAACTGGCTACAGGTATCACCCTTTTGTTGCATATTGAAGAGCATCTCTGATCATGTGGAAAAGAGCAAGTGGGACTGACTTCTGGGCTTCAGACAGAAATACTGCGTTAGCCATATCAAATGTCCTGATTTTTATGCCGGTTTTTCTGCCTACATATTGCCATGAAACAGAAAATAACATGCAAAAACTCCCCAAGAAATGAAGCCTTCCTCCTGTCTGAAGAATTCTGGCTCCATTCCCTGATGCTATACTGCAAAGAAGAAGAGGAGTTATTATCATGAGGTCTTCACCGAATGCCAGAATGCATCCTTCAGCACAGTGTAAAAGCCCAGGACAAATTAATTCCTGCAAAGCCGGAAGGCATTATTATCATTGCTTAAGGTAAAATCTTCAAAAGTGCCTAAGTTACTGAAGCTGTTGAAGTCCCCTTTTCAAAAATGATATAGGCACTTTGAAACATAAATCCATTGAACCACAGCCTCATGACTGCTCTAGAATAGTAAGTTACTTCACACCAGCTGAGCAGCAGTACCTGCTACGCTTACCCTTCTAAGCTCTGCAAATGAGGCTTAGGTGACTCTGCCTTTGCAGGTTAAGTACAGTCAATTTTTTCTTGCTTCCCTTTTTAGTGTGAATGAAGGCCTATCTGATACATGGCAGATGATTAAGTTATACCAAATCTGCCACCATTGGCAAATGAAATGAATAGGACCTCAAAACTTGCAAATATGTAAATTCTGCTTATGAGAGGTTTTTAACTCATATCCTAGACAGGAGTTCCTCCTGCAGGGGCTCACTGAACAGATACCTGAATGAATTTGCTAGCCAAATAAACAAAGGAGCTTGCTTCCTTGTCCTTAGAAATAGCTACATATTTTTAATACTCTGAAATATTATTCTGAATACACAGTATTTTCATACTCTTCCAAGAAGAATGTTTTACTGAGAGTCTGTACTTTCTACTCCTTTATTTCTTCTACCTATGTCAGGTTGCCTAAGTTTTTAAGATGTCAGGTTACCTAGGTTTTTGAGTAGGCATGTGTCTTCTTTGTGTGTGCATGTGTGCATCTGTGTGCATGCACGTGCATGTGTGTATGGTAAAACTACAAATCATGAGCAATGCTCTTAGAAAAGAAACACTAACAGGTTAATCATCCATATAAAACTCTGTGTGGGTAGCTAAATAATTCATCTGAAATATAACTCGCTTCTCGCCCACTCACAAAGGTGTTACTGAAGGCATGAATTTTCTTTCATATTTGGGAACAAAATAGGGCTTATTTTTTGGCTTTTATAAGAAACGCTAAAAGCAATGTGCGAAATCATCTTTTCAAATACACACAGAGTTCTCACAAGCATTTATGTAACATCTGCTACTGTGGGCAGAGGCTAGTAAACAGTAATGTTAATACAAGCTAATAATATAGTATTAGTAATAATATAAAGTAATAATAATTTTCTAATGCTTAGGGCATCTAAAAGTGTGTATCTTAAGACAAAGCCTGGGTTTCATCTGGAGGGACAGAAAGAAGACAGTCACCTGTTTACAGCAGCAAATGTCATCCTTTGTAGTATTTCAGCTTCTCTGCTGCCATATGATGCCTTCATTTGCTCTGAATGTATTGCTCTGTACCTAGGAATGGATACTGTGATCCAAAAGGCATTTACTGAAGAACTGTTGGTCTGATTACGGGATCACTTTAGTTAGATCAGAATATATTGGATGCAACAATTTTGTTTTCATGAACATGGTGAGTTCTCCTCTGGCACTAGCTGCAACTGTATACCCTGCTTTAATGAAAAGTACACAGTATTCTCTCTTTACAGAATTTAATTGTTTCCAAACTACTGGTGTTGGATAACAAAAGCTTATGAATCTTTTATGTTCCCTTGTATTAATGTTCTCAGTCAAATGGTCTTGAAAGGGAACATCTTGTGGGTTTTTTACTCATCAGGTAAATGTATCTCACATACCCTATGAAGCATGACTGCCATCTTTTCTTCTGTCTTCTTTTATGTTTTTTATGTGGTTTTAATTTAAAAACAGCCACAATATTCAGAAATCACAACAGGTTATGTTTGCGGGCAAGAGACGGTATATTCTGGGAAATTATGGTATCAGAAACCAAATTTTAAATCCAGTGGTTTGACATTTTGGAACTGCACTGATAAATTCAGGAGAATGCTTCTGACACAGGCAAGGTATGCTTAACAGTCAGATTTAGGGAACTTATAATTTAACTATATGATGCAGCAATCCTGAGACTTTCCTTCAGGGAGGCATTGCCTTCCTGGCAGCCACTGCACAGTAAAAAACAAGCTCAATGGGGATTTTGTGCAAGGGTTGGCATAGTGCAGTTTCCTGCTATACCTTCCTATCTGTTGTATTGCTCACCTGTCCATAAGATGAACACTGTGCGTAACAGGAATGCTGTCCTGCAGGAAAGCATTTTCTGGTTGAATCTTTCTGAGCTCAGATGTCCACTTCTCTCCTACCTTAGCTAATACACAAGGAAACCCATTGAATTGAACTCTCCACCAAAATGCAGTCCAGCCCCGTTATTTGAATAAGTCCATGGGCAACACAGATCCAGGTCAAACTCAACTGGATTGAAAGGGGGTCTTTCCACTGTGTTTTAGGTCAGATCACACATGCATCCTGCCTAGGATAGCCCAACAAACAAATAGGCTAGAGCTGGATTTGCCTCATGTTCCACTGTAGTATCTACTGAATTCAATGAATAATGTGCTGATTGCTTTTATATATATAAAAGCCCTTGTAATTCCATTCAAATTCCCTTCCGAAAACATCTTCCTCTTCTATCAGGAGAAATTCTGAAATATTCTCATTTTCCTCATGCTGTGAAATTACAGTACATGGTCTTTATGGGCAGTGTATGATGCAACTGGCAAGCATTAAATAGCTGGCCACCCACCGTGGAATAATAGTGGATGGTTGCAAAAGCACAGTAAAAGTCCATCAAATAAAAGGCCAGGATTCCTTAGACAACAGTTAAAACCCCAGGGATAAAGCAGTCGAGCATCACTTCCTGCTTAAGATAGATGACATTAGTATCCAATGAAAATGGAGCTAGACTCAGAGGGGGAAACGCAGACCAGATCCTGAGACCTGGATGTGAAGGCACCCCATTAGCTGCACTTGTTATCTGTCCACAAAACAATGCATAAATCTGTAGTGCCGCCTGTTTGGAAAAATAAAAGCACTATATAAACCAGTTTATAATTTTTTACAGTTTCTCCTTGCAGCTGGCAATTGCTAAAATAGATGATCTCATAGTCTGCTGTGGGCCTGCCAGATAGCTTGCATGCAGATAGATGCCTTTGTGCTGCAGACCATAGAAACCTGCATAAAATTGGCCTTCTTTCCTTAATAGAACTGCATGAACAAAGATGAGTTTGTTGCTGACCAAGAACTGAAAGCTTTGTTTTGTAAGACTCTCTGAATGTATTGCACTTTGCCAAAGGAGAAGGTTCTCCATAAAAAAGGAAAGGGGGGTGGTGTAGAGAGAAGGAAAGAGATAGAAAGATAGAGAGTGGGAAAGAAAGAGAGAAAGAAAAAAAAAAAAAAAAAGAAAGAAAGGAGAGAGAAAAAGAAAGTAAAAGCGGAAACCAGATAAAGTGCATACACTTCTGGTGGTGGAGATTTGTTACTCATGTGGGCTGAAACCTTTCTTTTTTTTTTTTTTTAATACTAGTCACATTTCTTGAGCTGAATAAAAATGAAAGAAAAAGGAACTTTAATTAATGAGATGCCTTTTGATTTGTAGAGCAAAACTGCCAGAGCAGATGTACCAGCAAAGAGGATTAGATTGTCCCTTCTCTGACGCACTGAAAATTTCTTTTTCCCCTTGTAGTAACCCCCATTGAGGAGAGGCTGTCTTTAGTGTCTAAGATTCAGCACGACTAAAGAAACTGTTGTATTTGGGTACAATGGGCAGCTCTCACAAGACTAGACAGAATATGTGAGGAGAGAGCTAATATTCCTTTAAATCCAAGGTTGATTCCACTTTAGTATTTAGAAAAGCCTAAATAAAAGAGAATTTCTAAGTCTGAGTTCTTTCAAATCTCATCAAATATGTATTAAGGTGAATCCTGAGACAATCATGAACAACATTCATCTTTTTTGAAAGTTCAAATAAGTTAGACAAGGAGTCTTGAAACTATTTTTGGTTTATTTATAGTAGTCCATCAATTCACCTATTTCTGAGATCTTTGTCTCTGGCTGGAGTTCTCCTTTAAGCAGGGTGAAATAACGAAGTGCACATTTAACTGATAAATTTTATACACACAAATTAAGCCTGATTAACAAATTCCTTTAGTATTAAAATATTTAAAATTACATTTTCAGAACTATAGTTTGAAGAAAAACTGATCTCCACTTCACTTGTTTATTTAGCTTCCTTTATATTAGCTGTGAGATAAGGTGAATATTGTTTTTTTTCCTTGTGCTTGCATTTTGAAACTCATTTTGAGTTTCTTCTGTACAGAGAATATGCAAAAAAAAATAAAAAAAAGAATAAATTTTAAAAAATTGTATTTGGAACATGTGAACAGGGTGAACAGTGCACATGTTAGGGTGGTGAGTATAGAGCAGCCTAATTTCTCCAAGAAGAAACTGAATAGCTGCAGGAATAAATATCAATATTTATATGCTTTTTCATCTATTCTGTTCCACCTATGAGCAGCATATGTTTTCTAAAGTGAACATGTGCACAAAAAGGAGTGGCAAAAGCATCTCAGTGCTTTCTTTATTTATTTGCTTTGAAGGGATGGAAAAAAAGTAAATTTTTTTAGGTCGTAGTGCTTACTTCTTGGGTGTTTTTGGATGACATGAAATGGAGCGGGCACACAGGGCTTCAGTTTACGTTTTCTTTCCTTTTCAAAGGATAGTAACTCTGGACTATATTTATACTCATCCTAGCCAAAAGCTAAACTTGATATCACCTTTCATGAGGATTTGCCCATAATCATGACCTTGTTGCTTACTGGTTAGTTAAGTGTTAACGTCCTTCCTGCCTGCTGTTTTCCTGTTGTTAGACTGTTGTTTGGGTTTGGTTGTTTGGTTTTTTTTCCAGACAGAAATACAACCCTGTTTTACTGAGAATGACAACTTTGATATTCTAAAATCATTTAAAACAGTTAAAACTCTCTCAGCAAAGTTCAGAAGTTCTGATATAACTGAGTCACAACAAAAAGACAGGAAAACACATTTTCACCGTAAAGCTAGAAAATAAATTTAAGCTAGGTAGTAAAAAAGTAACATTTTTGGCAATGAAACTTCAGAAGTCTTGTAAATAACATCTCAGAGATAAACAGGAGACATCCTACTGCAGAGGAAACATCTTGTTCTACTTATGTAAAATTCTGATTTTTTTTCTCACAGTGAATATCTCTGCCAGTCTTCTTTTCTGTTCTCATCAATGGTGGATATTTTATATCTAGACCTCCAAACACCTGCTTGAAATTAAATTACCAAATATTCACCATGCTCTTTATATCCTATTGGGGCAGTGCAAGATGTAACAGAGATACAAAGAAAACTTCCAAAAATGTGATCAGCACCTCAAGAATTCTCTTTTCGGTCTAACATTTTAGGCATTTTTGTAAATCAGTGGGAGCACTCACTGACTGGTCTGTCCCTATGCTCTAGAACACAGCCTCCTGTGGGTGACAGCAACAGTGACAAACTCCTTGTCCTTCAGTTCCAGGGAAAGTAGCAGGAATAATTTACATTTTCAGGGTAGCTGATCAATCACCATTTGAAGGCATAGCTGGGGTAAGGCTTGGGACAACACATATGTCAAGACAGACATGAGGAGGAAGGAGAATTGTAAACCAAAAAGGAGCTAGGACAGAAAGACACCAAGACGTTAACAGTTAGAGCCAGAATTATATACCAGTGATCCTTTTCATTTCACAGGTTGGAACATGAGTCAATAACAATGCTGGGTTTTGAAAGAATTATGAAAATAATAAACTGTTTGACATGATCACTGGGAAAATTTTCTTCTTGCATTACTGTCTCTCTATTTTCATTTAGAGCTATCATTGACAAAGGGCAGGAGTCCCCAGAATTTTGTTCCCGGAAGGTCACTTTGGTCAGTGAGGCTGTGGACTACATAGCAAGTGACAGACATCTTCCAACACCACCCCCAGCAACATGACGACCATTAACAAATCACTACTGAAAGTAACCTATGGGTAAGAGTGTGTTCCTGGTGTCCCTCTGAAAGCCAGCTGGTGGGTGATTTGGAGAGGTGAGGTTGTTCTGAGTTCTGAGGACCCCTGACCCAATGTGTCTGGCCAGTCTCCAGTTTCCAAACAGCTGGAAGAGAATTCAGCTTCTGTGATCACTCAGTCCCCTGAGGAATGAGCACAGACAGTCTTAGATGCTGTCCCTCTGAGAGCCACGTACAACAGACCTGTGGGCCACTGATAACTAGAGTTTGGCTTTGAAAGGGCTTCTCTAAAAATTACTTTCAAGATACCACTTCTGCCATGTGTACTTCCCCAGAATGGTTTCTATGGCCAGATGTCAACAAAAATCAAAGCCCCAATGTTCTCTTCTGTCAAAAAAGGCTGCTTCTGATGCACAGCTTGGCCATTTATTGCTCTTCCAGGTTAAGTTACTACATAGTTTAGACCATGGTATTGATAAGTTTAAGACCTACATAACATTTTTAAGTTGCTTCTTCTTGAAAACCAGATTGTACATATACTTGGCAGAATACTCCTGTTGCTATTATAGTCTCAGAAGCTTTATATTGGCATCGGAAGTATGTACATCTTTTCCTCACAGAGACCTATCCATGAACAGTAGACACACAATTGCCAAGGAACCAGGGCTGTTATTTAGTCAGTTGTAAATCCTGTAGAACACAAATCAAAAGCCCGTAAAAGAAATTGGCAAGTCACATCATCAACAGCATTTTTTGAGGATATTAAGTTTTTACTACAACCTCTCCAACATCAAGACTGTGGATGGGTTTCTGTGATGAATGGAATGGTACAACCACCACACCATTAGACAAGTTATCTCATGAGAAAGGCTTACCAACATCAGCTGCTTCCCATGTGTACGTAGTTAGTCCACAGTACTTTCTTCCACACTTACCTTACATACCAACAGCGGGTAAAAATGAGCACATGGCTTATTTAGCAGGGAATGGTGATTCACTGCTCTCCCCCTCCCACCAAGAGTTTGTCAGGTTGTGTATATCCAACTGTTGATTGCTACCCTCAGCTTTGAAACTTAGAAGGAGAAAAAAAAAAAAAAAAAGGTTAAATCAGCTTATCATTGTTACCTTTGGGCAAAAATAGCATATTTCTACAAAATTTTATATTGTCTGACAACAGATCCCTAACCTGTCCATTCTAAAACTAATTAGACCATTACAGCATAGACATTTTCCAGAGCTTTCACCACCCTGTAACAAAAATCCAAGATTGGCAAAGACAAGAATTGCAGTTCATATAGGGCACAGAATCAAAGGGCAAATGCATAGACTCATTTTAAGAGGTTATTAACAATTTAATTAGTAACACAATTGTGGCTGCGAAGTGTAGCTGTAGTAATGCTCCTCTGATAATGATGAGGAGCAGAGGAGTCAGGTGAGGAGCAGATTTTCTTCTCCCATAGATTTCCTAGATGTCACTAAGGTTTTCTTCAAGTTTATTCCTCTTTCATTTTCAGCATGAGTTTTCATGTACAATTCTACTGTGAATGCCTCATTTTTTTAATGTGGTATTTATAATTTGTGAACATAAAGGTTGCCTATAAAATTGTGCTTTTGTTTGTTTAATTCTACATATAACATTTATGAGGAAGGAAAACACAGCTTTTTAATATCCAGCTATTGAAATAGCTACAAAACATGTCTTCCTTTATACTGGTTCTGTTGTATCTGTGGTGAGAGAACTAAACCTAACATTCTGGGCTTGTGCATGGAAATTGAATTAGCAACAGAATGTAATGTGAATAAGTTTATCACAGTCACATTTCCATAACAGCATTACAACCACTTTACTTGCACTTGCTGTGTAATTAAATTCATGATTCAGCCTGTTTTGTTAAATTACAGTCATGTCTACATATGCAAGGACTTGGTTCTTTTTCTTTTCTTTTCTTTTCTTTTCTTTTTTAAAATACTGTAGCAGAGTTAAGATGGAGCCAGTTTAATCAGTGCTTGCTTATGAAGCACTACACTAATTCTTTGTTCCCTGCATTGGTTTTAATTTTTTAAAATCTAACTTGCATGGTTTGTATTAAATACACTTCTCTATTCCAATACCTTAGCTTAAATACAATGATTTTTTTTTTTTTAATTTAAGGTAGTACATTATTTCCTATCATTAAATATTCATACAATGAAATGCAGTATCTACTGATAGAGTAATGCAGTCCCTTTATATTCCAAAGTATGATTCTCCCATTAATGCAGTCCACGTGTTGCAGTGTACCTACAGGTACTGTAAGTTTTATTCCCCTTTAAATGTCCCTCAACAAGTTGCCTTACTTGTTTTCTCTGTGTTCAACCTCATCCCAGTCTTATTGCAAATGTACCTCTGGCACCAAATTCCAGAGCTTTCCATTCACTTCTAACTCCATACCACATACAGTTATTATTCAGTCATGTATCTCACAAAATACAGAATATTCTAATTGATTGTGAGATCATCCACTCTGCAATCCAAGTCATAGCTGCTAAAATTTATTTTTTCCATAATATATCCCATTGTTTTTCATTTGCTCCTCCCATCTAACACAGCTTTGCAGGATTTGCATTTGTAACTTGAGAACTAATAAGAAGGTAATTTCTGCACTACATTATGTGGTTTAGACACTGTCCTTGATAACTCATATGTCATGCCAGAAATCAGAAAATAGTTCATCATTAGACCTGTACCAGAGGTATTCTTACCTCCTTACTCTGTATGACATGAGAATGATTAGCAAAATAAGACTTGCTGATGACTACCCCACTGCAGCTGCATAGCCTCAGCATGACCACCAGTAAGCGAAGAGACATCACACAGACATGGAACTATGCATCCATGGAAGAAACTTCCACCCAGTGGCTCTGGATGTTGTCAAATCAACCTGCAAAGCACAGAGCTGGGTTATCAGGCAAGCATTACCCCATGAATAGCAAGGTATCCAGGCAGGGCTGCAAAAGCAGCTCTTGAAGGCTGAGGTCCTCAGTTGCTCTGGCAGACTGGGACAAACATGAAGCGTTATATTAAGAAGGAAAGAAGATACGGGCAGAAGTTCCCAAGTGAAGGCAGAGGCAGAAGTAATAAGCAAGAGAATGAAGGCAGCTTACTGCAGGAAAGAAACACAAGGCAGGTGGGGGGAAGAGCCAAAACCCACCTGTACTGCTCTGTGATGGCAGCTCACGGAGAGGAACAACGTGAAGCTCTTTTCTATTGACAACTCCTCTCAAACACGGCACTACGAGGGATGACACAACATTTGGATACGGAGTCTATTCTCATCCTCTTTTTACTGAAGAGAATACAAACCAAATTTAGGCACAGCATGCAGCCATAGACACACTTCCAGTTTGGGTGCCTGCCACCAGTAGGAGGAAGCAGAAGAGGGATGTCTGGAAGGAGAAGAGTGCCATCCCTTTACACAGAGGAGATCATTGACTTCACTTGCCTTATGCAAACTGCACTGTCCTTTGCATGGTGCACCTTCAAGGGAGCTGAGTACACTGTTATCTAGGATACCATGGGGCTGGCCACCCCTCAATACAGCCTGAGTGAAAACAAATCCTCCTCAGATAAATAAGACCTGGATTCATGGTTTCCTATTCCCAAGAATAAGCACTAACTGGCAGCATATGATGCAAGGAGAACACAACTGCTGTTTGCAGCGCAGGGTGTGAAATAGTTACCTGTCTCCTCAACACGCGTATGTGAGTGTTGAGAAGGTTTCTTCTAGCCTCCCCTCAGTTACACACCTAGGAAGATCAGTGCCTAAGGCATTAGGCAGATAGGGAGACTGGAAAGATGCTACCCTGTTTCATCTGTCTTTCACAAAAAAAGTTTTATTTGCGTTCATGATAAGATTCAATTCTGCCTACTTAGCTGTCATTGAATAAGCACCTTCATCTGTGAGCAAATCCATAAAAATCAATCAACCCTTCTCACATACTGAAGTTCAATTCAATATAACTCTGAGTCACAGAGTCCTGGCCTTCAAGAAAATATGATTCACTGTGTCACCCCCCCACCTCCAAAAAGAACCACTTACCGTAGAATTTCTGTCACTGAATCTTCCTCTTTTCAAGGTTCACTTATTCTTTAAAACGTGTCTTAAAAGAACTCTGCCATTTTCAAAATTTGTAGTTGCCATCAGGGCACTTTATATCCCCAAATGAAAGGTCAGGACAGATTCTAAATTGGTATCAGCTGGCAAAAATCCATGAGCTTCCATGGTGCTGAGTCTATTTACGTCAAATACCTTCTCGGCCTTTTCAGAGCAAAATTTTATTATTGTTATTATTATTATAATTTTAAAGGCTTCCAAGGCAGCAATATTTATGCAATTCATTTCTTGAAACTTGTGTTTGTAAAAAGAAAGGAAAACAAACAAACAAAAAGTCCCCCTTTCTCTTTATTCATTTTCTAATTAAATCCACATGGAGAAAATTGCCACTCCAAAATTAATTGGGTGTATATTCTTGTTCTTGCAAGCATGAAAAATTTTTCAGCAAACATGATTGCATGAAATGTCCCTTATAATAGGCTTAGTGGCTCTCACAACTAATTGTGACATTATATCATAGGAAAAAGTCCACAATGCTCCTCCACCACTGAACCGAAGAAACAAGCATATTAATATACACACAAAAGTTACCCTCAAGCTAAAGCCCTGCTTCTTGCTCAAAGCCTGAAGGTGCTGCTCTGCCCCTGTTAAAGGGAACAGTGATCAGAGCAAAGTCATGACAGCCATGTTACATCTGGAACTATTTTACAGGATCAGGAGAACGTATACTGTCCCCCTTGGCTCCCACATACAGACACTTGGAGACTTAACGCCACCCTGTAGCATCGTGGTGTGCAGTAAAATGCCATTTACCCCATCAGGTGACCCTGAACGTGGAGCGAGGAAGCTCTCACAGCTATGGCAGGGTTCCTCCTGCTGACAAACCAGTGTCTTGCTCTTGGGCTTAGCTCCCATAGCTGCTCCTGCTCACAAGCAGCACAAATTAACATGGGCCTGCAATAGGAGGCACTCAGTTTTAGACAGACTAACAGTCTCCAGGCAACACAGTGACCCTTTTTGTTCAGAGGTATCGTTTTGTTAACCGTAATTGTATATACTATCTCCACTTCAATGAAAGACACCTAGTAAATTATACAGGGAAGCATTTCACTGAGGGGAGCACAGGCACCCTGAGAAACTCCAGCTGTTACTCAGCAGCATTTATTATTCATATGCCATCCTGGTTTTCTCTGTGAGGCATTTCACATTGCAACAATGCAGAAAGCAAAGATGCTATCAGTTGACATCTTGCAAGTCTGGATATAAAAGTTTAACTGTTCGATCCCGTGGCCTTCAGGCAGGCTGCTCTTAGCTTAATAAAATTTTTGCTGCCTACTGAATAGTTTATACTAGGCGACCAAATAAGCCCAAGAAATTCTCTAGTATAATAACAGGCTTCATTTTTCTCATGGGTAGCATTAAAGCTACAGAGTATCTTCTCCTTTTTTCTAGAAAAGGGCATAAGGATATGACAGGTCGAGAACAGTGTTGCTGCCAACAACAGGCAAAAGCACATGCCCATGTGCCTGATCCAGCTGTGCTGTTAATTGAGGGTCTTTGATGAAGAAATGGTTTGTCATTACAGCTCAAAGCTATTCATGCACACCCAACAAACATAGAGAGGGACCATAATAATAACGTAGGAGAATGCGAGAAAAAAACGAATTAAATTCCCTTTTTTTTCTATTCTCATATCTACTCTGAGTGCTGTGGTACTAGACAAAAGTTTGAAAGCCCAGATACAGGTAAAGCAAGCTGTCTACCCACAGCACCCTGACATCACAAGCTTTGAACAGGAGCAAATGCACTTAGAGCCTGTGAAAGATGAGCCCAGATGACCTACAGCACAGACGTCTGATTTCATGGGACACCATGTTGTGTAAACATTCTCAGCCCAGCTAAACAAATCACCCCTGATATTTTTCTAGGATATGCTTTCTTGAAAACTTTACTTTCCAGAAATGGCACGTTTAGGGATGCCTTTCTGCCCACTAGTCAGAGCTTTGCAGACCAGCTAAGGACATGTATAAAGAAAAAAGTTTCCCATACGCCACAGAGAATGAGTGACAATTCAGAATAAAAGAATTGGCATCACTTTAATTAAGCCTTTAGGTCTGTGGAATAAAAACACTGGATTCATGATTAATAGCCAAAACACATAACGTTCTCTTCAAAGAACAAAGCAGCTTACTATTCAATAAAGCCATTAATAGTAGGATAGTGGGCAGAGCTGTGGTGAGTAACAGAGAATTACAGTGCCATACGGCAGCAGAGTCCACACAGAAAGAGCAGCTGCAAATCCACAGCAGCAGCAGCAGCTGCTGGAAGGGACTGAGAGATGGGGAACCCCTAAAAAAAGCCCTGGAATAGGAAAATATGGTGGTGCAGCAAGTGTCCATGCAGCTATAATTCTTCCTAGGGTTTTGAACATGGATTAACCACTATTGATAGACACTGCAGTGAAGTGGTGGAGGGTCACAGGAGTATTTTCCTGGTTATGATTCTTTTGATTCCCAAGAGCCTCTCAACTGGCTCTGCCATCTCTCTGAGAGCTGCCCCTTCAGCCTTCCCAAGATGACTCCTGTGCTCTTATGACAGAAAAACAACCTTGAAGAACCATTTCTCTACCTAATCTGGAAGTTTCCTATATATAGCTATGCAATTGAAAGATGGTTTAGATGTGACACACAACCAAGAAAACAAAGGAGCTGTGAATCAGTTCACAGCCCTCATGCTTCAACCCCTTCTGGCTGCACCTACTTCTGGTGAGGGAGAAAGGGAGACACATGCAGATCAGTGTTAAAGAATAACACTTTACCAGGTGGCTGCTTCACCCAAATAAATGTTGCAATAGTTTCTGTTGTGAGTATACAAAAGCCTATAACATTTCTAACAACACAGAAGGAAAAAAAAGAAGGAAACACTGTGATAATTAAAATACAACTCCTTACAAAAGGAGGCTAGGACTATTTTAGCTATGGTTTCCTGTTTGAATGTGCATGTAGCTTTTAGAAAAGCAGCCAACCTTAAAGAAAATTCCCAGCAATGGCAAATCCATCAAAACACTGAATAAGTTGTTCCTCTGCTTAATTAGCCTCACCATAATATGCTAATCAATAGTAAATAATTGTATTTTAATGGGTACCACTCTGTGCAGCCTTTAATTACCCACAGGTTTCCTGTAAATCATCACCATCTCCAACCAAGCAGCGAGATACTCACTAATAGCTCTGAAGTTCCGTAAAAATCTTTAGTGATCTGGGTGACTCATCCAAAAAGCTCAGCCTTGACTCACCAAAATCAGGTACAAATTAACAAAGCAAATTAACATCCTTGGAGAATACCAGACCATAGATGGGGGAAAAGGCTAGTTTCACCCATATTTGTCAGGCAGTTTGGCTATTGCATAGCTCTTTTTCTTTCTTGCTTAACACATGCATTTCATTTGTGATGAAAAAAAGTTATGTCCTCATTTCATTTTGCATGTAGTACATATGGGAAAAGGCTTCCATGTGGCAGCAGTGATCTTAACAGATGCTCCCCTTTGGGCAAACATGGGACTTTTAATGGAAAAAATGCTGACTGAGGTGCCAGGCACCTTATCTTGATGGAGCAAATTAATTTGAAATGAAAATTTAGTTTCTCTCCAGTGCTCCTTATTTATGATGTTAGCTGTTAGCACCCTGCATCACAAGCAATGTCTAACTTACAGATATTCACATCAGATATAAAAACAGAAAACTGAAACTTAAATCTGTTAATGAGCACAGTCCATTAAATTGCCAACCTAACCCATGAAAAGGGAGATTATAATTGCAGCATATTCTTCATCTGTCACTCATTTCTCTTAAGGGAAATGATTGTTGCTTTCTGTATGGAGTCATCAGTCAGACTCATGGGTGCCTGATGAACTGCGATAAAATGAACGTAGGAAACATAAAGAGTCAAGTCATTCATTACTTTCTCTTGTACACCACTTGTAGACATGGTGCCAGCTGCAGGAAAATCTCTCTCTGCCCCACACTTGAGTTGCAATAGGCCCATTATTCAGTGCCAAGCTATGGTTCCCTAACTTTTCCGGCATCAGCTTAATAGTAGCGTCAGCTGGGCATCATGCCATGTACATCAGCTATGCCTCATTTACCCTCCTGCTCCCAATTAGCTCGATCATGATGATAAAACCAGGAGAAAGACCTTTGGATAGAAGGCACATATTTATTTGGCCAACAGTCTAGTAAAAGGAAGGAAGGATGGGGAACTCATAAAGGGGAGGAAGGATGGATTGTGATCTTGGCTGTTCTGCAAATGCTCTGCGTGACTGCCACTCCTCTCAGCCTCCTTTTCTTTTTCCCCCCCAACTGGGATAATTCTTTGCTTTGCTTATGGGAATCTTGTGAGCCACTCAGATACCACAGTGACAAGACACAGAAATGACTATAAATAAAGGAGTCCAAGAACTTTAAATAGCAGGATTAAACACTTGAGTTCACAGACCTACAGTTACTTGCCCATGTCTGCTCATCAAAAATCTGTGTTGAATCTCATGTCATCTTATTTTGTTTGCTGTGGCTGTTAGACTGTGAAGCAATCATCTCAGCTGTAATCCAAAAAGCTGAGTGCTGTTATTTTGGGCGGAGGAGAGAACCCTTCTGCTTTAAGACCTTTGTGCAAGAGTTACGTGCCATAGCAGTATAAATGTGAGAGAGAAAGCTCTTTGATTTATCTAGTGAGTAGCATTTGCACTAGAGTGCAGGAGCATTATTTTTTATAGAGACAGCTAGATTTGAGATACAAGCAGGGCTTACTATATGCTGGACAGGAAAAGGTAATTTGCAGTTCCCTGCTATTGACTTTGTGATATTATCTGGTAGTGGAAGGACAAATCACTTAAACACAAGGATCCTGTATCTCCCTGTGAACCACGGTAGAAGAAATGTTGTTCTTAGTTTCAAGGCAAACAAACTGAGGAATACCTCTCCAACAGCTCTGAATAAAATCTTCACCCATAAAAATGCCAGATTTCCTTCATTTTGGCTTCTCAGCCCATTTTCTGCAACCTGTTGCCCATCTTCTAGAAAATATTTTCTCCTACGTGGTTAACGGTCTTCTGAAGAGAGATTTTTTTCTTTAAGACAATGGAATTTAATTAATGTTGTGCAAAATGCTCCAGAATATCTGCACCTTGTCTGTTCATGACGGACGTTCAAGGCTGGCACAGCCAGTGCCAGCACCCAAGACAGGGTGTATTGCACTCTCAGAGCATGGAGGCACAGCAAGGTAAAGGTTGTGTCCAAACTGAATGTCCGTCTGTTCCAAGTCAGAAACGTGGTGGAAGTCAGCTGCAAACCCCATCTGATCAGGCCTAGTTCCTGTCTCTTCCCACCATCATTAAAATGGTCAGGTTGGGACCTGAAATTAGTCTTATTTCCTCATCTGGGCCCCAGGCACTTTTCATAGTTTGACATTTTGACTATGACCCTCTATTTATCAAAATAAGTGACAGGGGAAGTGAAAAAGAGAGAGATCAGTATGTGATGCCCTTTTTATGCCATCTGGTAGTAAGTATTTGGGATTCATATGGGCAAAACACTATTTAGGAAGCTTCTTAAACTGTTTACCTACAAAGATCTTGTTCACGGGTGCAATCTTTCCTAGCAATAATAATTTTCAGAATGACTATATCCTTTAAAATTCATAATAGCACTTAACACCTACATTATGTAAAAGTAAAGTCCATGTTCCACCTAAACAGGCTTTCTGTGGGAGGCATTGAATAGAGTGTAAAACACTAACAATACCTATGTATTTGTATGTGACTTCCATTCTTCCGATTCAAAGATTGGATTTGTTGTACATAGCAAGGAGACATTCTATTATTAGATTTCACTGAAAATTTTCAGTTATTCTTTAGAGACCAAATGTAAATCAATATCGTCTGTAGGAATTAATTTCATCTGCACTGTAATAAACATTTCTGCCTCTGTTCACTTTCATGTTTCTTTGCAAATTGGAACACTAAAACATTTGTTTCTTTCTAGCAATCGTAATTCCAACCATGTTCAAAATTAATCCCAAGTTTCTTTGAACCTTAGGTTCTTATCCAGAAGACTGATTTTCATCCTTGGAAGTGTGCTTAGAAACAATTAGCCAATCTCTCTCTAGGAGTCATGTGATACCATCCCTCTTTAAATGAACTGTCCATAATGTGTGTACTGATGCCTTGAACACGTTGCTAACTTTGCTCACACATATTAATGGCATTCATTCTTATGTCTGTAGAACTAGGTGCTGCGTTTCTACTTGTTCTGAGTATGTAATCTATCTGACCCACAACAAACCATTAAGGTGAATAAATTTAGTTTGTGAAGTAAATGAAAGACCACTCCTCTTACTAATATCCCAAATCTTTCTTTCACCACTGTGCACAAGACAGCTTGTCAGTGTAAGAGACTCGTCTCAATTTTACCAGTATTTGGAATGCCTACCATTCAGTAGACCTTCTACCAGGGCATTGCAACCCCAAGCATTCTGTCATAACTCCTCAAATAATTAACAAGGAGGTCATTTAAGCTGAGAAAGTTTCTGAATACACCCATTGCTCTCTAACATGGGAACATCCACAAAATGGGATGGTTGTGCAATGGCATTTGTACACCATATCAAATAATCTGGAACAGTATATGAAGAATATACCAAAAGTCACGGACAGGATGTCTCCTTTGCAGCCAAAAGCAAATGCTGGTTTTCAGCCGAAATACGAAGTGGAAGAAATGCTTGCTTTCTTAAAAAAGTACATTGGTGCCAAACATTTTGGAGACATTGTTGCAGAACAGTCCTTCCTCACATAGAGGTTATCCCTGTGATGCTGCCAAGGTCAGTGCCTGAGTGAGTGATTTGCCAAGTAAGTGCCAGTTGTGTAATATATGCTGTAGCAGGCATGGAAGCAGATTTTACTTTCACACCCGCCTTCTGAATTGGCATTCTTTGCCTCCTTTGTGCCAGTGTTGCTTCTCTTTCCCATTCTGTGCCCTCTCTTTTCACTGGAATGCCCTCTCCCCTCACATATAAGCTGAATGTCCCGTTGTTTGCTAGAAAGCAAGACTGGCTGAATATGGATTTTATGGAAGTTACATAGGAAAGACAGACTGTATTACTTGCTACATATCTTATTCACCTGGTAGGTGACCCTACTAGGAGTGTATCATAAAATAACTAAAAATCCTCATATTTTGTCATATATCCTTGTCTACCTTATATAACAGGGATGAAAATAGCACTTCATTCTTCAGGAGCTCTTTTTTCTCATCAACCCATTCTGTCTCCAACGATTATCTGAATTTTGCTTCAGTTCTTTTCTCTCCCAAATCCTGATTGTCTTCAGATGTCTGCCTTTTAGATTTGGAAATTGTCATTGATTAGATAAATATTTTCCTACTTTTCAGTCCTTAACCATATGTTTTGAGTCAAGTCTCTAACAACTCCATGCAGAACTTAAGCTCTGAATGCTGACACTCACACGCATTCTCTCACAAGGACAAACTGGGTTTACCAAAGACTTTTTAGAAGCAAGTGTTAGTAAGCAAGTAGGTTTATGCAATCAAATGATACAAATTGTTGCACAATACTATAAAGTTTCTGAAAATTCGATGTCTCCTTACCTAGCTGAACTGGAGAGTGAGATCCCTGTTTTGTGTGTGTTGCTTTTTTTCCAGGCCTCCTATAGACCACAATGTTCTCTTTCTTTGCTATGGGAGCAGGGCAGGATGATCAGGCTGAGCAGGGACCACATCTTTAGAGTCTCACATCCACCCCTCAGTGGCCAGAGTAGACCAGCCCTGCATCCTTTGAAGTTGTAAAGGATTCTTTCCAAGAACCAAGAATGGGCTGAGGAACAATAGTTACTCTGAGGGTTTGGATGCACATACAGGTTACCTCAGCTGCACAAGTCTTCACTTGTCAGTCAAGCAGCTGTATTAGTCAGGAGGACGTGTGTTCTGATCCTGGGTCAAGCATTAGGTGTTTCAACTTAGCTTGCATCTCTTTCACTGTGGCCTAATCCAACTCAAACTTCTTTTTCCTGTTATCCCAGGGTGTGTGTGTAGGCAATTATTGTCACTCAGCTAGTGCTTGGTCAAGTGTTAAATATAGTAACATGATGGGGTGTGGAAGCTCTGAGTCATAAACCCTTTGCTGAATGTCTCCAAGATGGATCACTTATACTACTCCCTGGTTCAGGCAAAAGCCCAAATGTTAAGCCAACCGAGCACCGTATTGAAGTATTTTGTGTACATCTTTTAGCCAGGAGAGGCAGAAGGGACCTCATTGTGTAGGGCTCATCAAGCCTCCAGGGATTTGTGAGATCCAATTAATACATACTCTCAAGGGTGGCTGCTGCCACTGCAGAGTGACCATTCAGCAGTCTTATACCTGGTATGCACAATGTCAGCGGAGTCTTTGTCATGCAATGATTTTGCCATGGGGAATTCTACTTAGGAGAATTTTTCTTTGGAGGCAAGTATTAGTTACTGCCTGCTATCAATAGGAAACAAACAATAAAGATACCCTGGTGGAAAAAGGAAATAAAAAATACTTTTTTGAGACGCCTGGACAATGTTCTTCTTTATTTCTGCTGAAAGCTAAAGCTTCGTGTAAGCATATGTCAAAGTAAGCTATTAAGAAAGAGTACTTAACACTCAGCTGAGACTCCCTGTCAGGTTTCTCCATTTCTATGTTCATGAATGCACAGAAACAGAGGCACATTGAGCTGTACGGAGAGAAAAGGGGAATGAATAGAAAGTCACTAATTTCTTTGGAAATGTTGTTATTAAATAGGTCACCTTCTTTAACAGGGAGGAGAAAGTCTGCAGGTGCTAATCTTTGATGCACTTTGAATCACGCTTTCCCTGGCAGAACACTGACATCTGCACTTTGCCATAACTGAATTCAAAAGATTTGCAGGTGTAGACATCTACCTTTATTTTCAGCAATCTAAAGACAGAAACCTTGCATAAGCTTCCCAATATTTCTTTGTAGAATTTGATTGCACAACATATCTTTAAGCAATTTAACTATATTTGGAGGGGGGAAAAAAAAGCGAGGCTTACAGAACACATGAGAATGTATTCTTACCTATGGCACAGTATATTTTATTCTGATTTAAAATTATCTTTTGCTAAGGTGACTTTATGAGTTACTTTCTCAGTGGAAGATTTCATTTCTCCATCTCTTCTTATAGTAAGCTTTTATTTTTTAATAACCACTGTTTATTAACTTCCTTCCTATAAGAATGATCAAATTATCTTATTCTTCCAGAGACTATTGAATCAGAGGCTTCTGATAAATTATTTCCATATTTATATTACTCAATATATTTAGCATCTATGTCTAACTTGTTACTATGTAGTGTCACAGCATTGGTGGTTCTTCACAAACAAGTAAGAACACAACAGGATAAATTTCTTTTCTTGCATTTTCTTAAATTCATGGGAAGTAATAAAACATAAACATTTAAGTGTTTGTAGAATGTTTGTCCCTTAATTAGGAACTGCTTATAAAGAAAACCACTAATGTGTCTCCACTTCACTGAAAACCTGACTTTATCTTGTTACCCAATAAATCCATTTATTTCAGTTAAGGAACAATGGTTAAAAAATTCTTAATACTAACCCATAAATGCACATTATTAGATTCTTTAGCCTCTTTTTTAAGTTTAAGACAATATTGTCCAAGTAGTTCAATCTCCTTAGGTGCTTGTGTTTCTCTAACCATATTAAGAGTTACTCCACATACAAAAGCTTACATGTTTTCCCACTTCTGTGACACTCCTGGTAGAATTCATTTGTATATTGCAATATCAGGCTCTTAGCTCACTGTGAGGAGATATTACAACATGTCCTGTTACATGCTTCCTGCTCTGATATAAAGGTACAATGAGAACATTGAAGGCATCAGATCTTTTTGCTGGGCTAATTACCAACTTTTTTAGGCACTCATCATCAGATATATCCTTCAGTGGGTTTGAAACCTGCTCTAATTTAGTTTTGAAGACTATTCCAGCATACAGTGTGTTAAGAGTTGGGCTGTTACGGGGTATTCAAAGGAAAGAGCAGATATCGCAGAAAGAACATTTTAGAAAAAATATGAGGAAATCAATCTATCTGATAAAATGCTTGTTATGGTTGCAGCCCTGCTGTAAGTAGGTTTCAGTCATTAAAAAAGAAATAAATTATTTTTGCATGCCTCGAGTCTGCTCATGTTATCTGAAATACAATACTTGAAACATAGGGGAGTTCAAATGTGAGGTGAGACATTCCTAATACAATTCATTAGTGTATCTAAGCAACCAAGCAGAGGACTGGATGTGATGTCTCATGGCCTTCTGAAACTTTGCAGTACTTGCCACTCACCAGTGTTGCCTATGCTCACAACAGACAAAAATGGAAACTGATAAATCTGACCTCAGGACAAGCAATGCAATTAAGTTGTCTTTTAGCATCACAGATCCATCATATGAGTACTTGAAAAAACTGCTACAAGCTGAGAAGAATAAACTTTGCATCTCTGTTTCAGTCCCCGTGATGTGCCTCTCCCCGCTTTTTCTCTTCCTCAGCCCTACTTTCCCCTCCTCCTTTCCTTTTCAACTCCTAATTCTTTCATTGCTTCCCATTCAGGCCTTGCCCTGTGCATTCAGTTTTTGCTTCTCATTCCCCTTTGCCTGCTCCCCACCCTGCCTGCTCCTTTTTGGGTTCAGTTCTTCTTACTTCAGGCTTTTATTTCTCTGAGGGATTTGAATAATCACTCCTTCTTTTTTGATCTCATTGTCATCTCAATAGGTTTTGCTGCCTTCCATACTCTTCTCAAACGTAGGCTTCCAAAGAACGTATTCCCTCCAGAAAGGAGGAAAGGGACCTCTGAAACTCACTGACCCTTTTTAAATTGGATTTCTTATTGTGCATCACAAAATTGAGAATTTTTCCATTGTATGAGAATGTCAACTTTGTTAGTGAATATATATTTTTAATGATCGCATTAAATTCCCCCTTCACCTTAAAAAGCTGTAACTTTGTCTATTAGTCTATCATGATTAATTTTTGTCTCAGCTTGGCTGACGGTCAGTTTTAACAAGGCTGATTTAGTCATACAGAGTAGCCCTTACTAAAGGCCAAAGAAGTGCTTTTATAGTATATGAACTGGGAAGCTAAAACAAGGCCAACACATAGCTCATACTCTTGACCACCTTTTCAAAATACCCCTCTAATCTAATACCTGCCACGGGGCGCTTTTGAATGCAACTATGCACCACTGAGCATCTCGTCTCACTGCTCGGGCAGAGGCGTCTTCCACGTCTCTTCTTGTGCCTTGCCATAGGTCAGATCAAAGGAGCACGCACAAACACCAGATACCTTTCAAGAAAATACTGTAGTTATAACTACAGAAATAGGTTAGAGAATAAGTAGAAAAATAAGAAAGAATTTTTCAGTTGTTATCAAGGGCTGGCTCTTTCTTTTCACAGTATGTGGAAAATGAAATAAAAGAAAATTCTCAGTGATATGCAGCCAAGGCCACAAAACAAGAAGAACTTGAATCAAATTTCAAAAGCCAAGGATACAGGCAAAAGTATTCAGTTAAGCTTTTTACTCCCCCTGTATTCTTGTAATGGCAGACCACTGCAAGTTTGCTTACAGCCCTTATAGCTAGGCCAGGAAATGTTAAAACACTCTTTTTTTCCCTCCAATACCCAATAACCAGGATACTAAATAAGCATTCCAAAATAAAATGAATGCAGAACCATATGGTTAGTTCTGACTTCCATCTTGCAGAAAAAATCACTCATGCTTCTGTTCTGTACTACAGATGGTTCTGACAGACAGCATCATGCAAAGCCACATTTTTATCGCTGAGGAAAATCTGAAGACAATTCTGAAGGTCTATTTATGGAACATGGTGTTTCTATTAGACACAGGGATAGATTACCATGCAGTACCATTAAAGAGTTGCCATTTCTATTCTATATTCTGCTCCACATGTATTATCTGATCACGCAAACATCTTAGCAAATGGGAAAAAATATGTTTTGACCAATGCTTTGCAGCATCAAGCACTTAAGACTCCATCTTCTGTTATCACTTTCACCTCAGCTCCCAGAATTCTCATTTCTACCTACAAGACTGAACCTTTTGTTACTTGGCTTTTTTGTGCATCAGAAGGCATGTTTATTTTGTCTTCTAAACTTGGTAAACCCAGCTGCCTGGACTTTGAAGCAGCAGTGGTCTTTAGCAGTTGCACAGGAGACACATCTGACTCATCCCCTTAATTCTGCGGGTTGTTTGCTTAAGAAAAGAAAAACAAAACCAAAACAAACCTATAAAAAATTAAGTCCAAGATATCTTTTCCTTTACACTGGTAATTACCATGCATCTCAACAGTTTTCTTGTTAATGGATAATGTAAACCAATGAGTCATTTTAAATTTTTGGTTTTCATTTATAGTCTTCTTATGCTATAAGGCAATAATGTCAAAAATGCTCGATCTAAAGATATCACAATATTGCCAAACAACATCTTACTGCAAAACCTACATATTTAGATTAAAACATCTTTAAATTATCTTTTCATAAAACATAGAAATATTCATTTTAACAACATCAAAAATTTATTCTCATGTCATCTGCCTGTGACCATAATATTATGAATTTCAGTCTGCTCCCCTCAAACTCAGAGGAAGAGAAATCCAGCCCATTCTCTCTCCTCCCCCTCTTTGCCCTTTGTAAGAATTTAAATAAGATTTCCATATCTACTTTTATCACTTACATTCAATTTCAGAAATAAGCTGTTTTGTGTAACTGCAGATAGCACACGTTTACAGGCATTTCTGTTCTACATTCAGTTTCTACTAGTTTGCATAATTTCCTCTTTAGGGATTCTTACAAAAAGTGACAGGGGGACGGAAGTCTTTTTTTTTTACCCCTCAGCCATGAATTCCATCTGTTGTCATGGCACTGAACCCAGTGTTGAATAGCAGCCAGCATTGCTTTTGATGTTCTGTAGGATTAGTAGAGATGTCTGATGTTATTGTGCAAGATTATTCATAGGAATAGCTCTACCTGAGCTTTATGCAAATGTTCAGCTGCTAAATTAATAAATAAATATGATATGCCATCAAAATTCACATTCTGGGAGCATTCCTTTGGACCTATACCATTTCCATAATGGCTCACAGAAATCTTTTGCAATTACACTTATTTCTACAAACAAAACCCAAATGTATGCAGCATTTTGTTAGAGATAGTTAAGAAACAGTATAGCAAACAAAATATAACTGATGATCTGTGGCTAACTATTTGATGAGGCAAACTTTGTGTGATCTTCTAATCATAATATTTCATTATTTGCCTATACCTTTGACACTGGCATTTTATACTGAGCTATCAAGTGGACAAAGTTCCCATTGATCCTATCTCTGGGAGGAGAGAAATATCCAATAATTAGACATATTCTTCAGTGCTCAGGACATTCAGATTGTTCTATTTCAGACCCTCAGATTTCTTGGCACACATTGATCAAACTTTCACAAATGCACATGGAGTAGAAGAGGGGGTTTTGTTGGTTTAATTTTGTTTGTTTTATTTTGTTTTATTATAGTAATCAGTATCAGTGCTGCTTACGAGTTCTTCCTGCCATTTCTTTTTCATCCAAGGTTGTCAGCCTATCAATACCTTATCTTGTTTATGGATATGCTTTGGAAAGATTTCCAGGTTTCAAGATGTAGTTTCTGGTCAAAACAGGACATCTCACCTCTGCATGAGCTCAGGAAAAGGAAGTGCAAACAGTTTTCTGCAACACATAATAGCAAGAGCCATGAATGGAGCTCTGCTGCTCTCTCTTTCTGTCTCTAAGAAACCAAGTTTGCTTCTGTTTCTCAAGGCATAGCCAGGTTGCAATGGGCCAGGGGAGTGGCTTTCACCTTGAGGGGAAGAGGTAGCAACTGACACCTCCTATATTCAACTGTCCTTCCCTGCAGGAGTAGCAAGGCCATTTACTGTGCTGTTCCCTGTGGAGAAGCAGTCTAGCACTTCATCCTTGGAAGAGAAACCTTCAGTTATGTCTCAGCTTTGGTCTGGGAGAGTAGCCTAGTGGACGAAACTTTCTCAGAGAAGTGGAAGACCTAGGTCTAAGATGCAGAGCAGACTCAACAGAGATGTGGATTTGGCATTCCACAATGAAGGCAAGTGCCTTGCTGCTGGCTGTCCTCTACTGCTTCACGAAAATATTTTAAAAGAGGGCTATCCTGCACTCTGCATCCTGAGAAGACAAAGAGGAAGTAGATATTTATTTCTTGTCTGACTTGTGAAAAATTAATTATTTTCAGCCCCTTAGATTTATGCTGCATTTCTAGATAAAAATAACCTTCCCCCCCCCCCCCCCCCAGATTCAGTATTTTCTTATCAACTGCTTGCACAGCCTACATGGTTCTTGAGAATGGCATTAGTCTCTTACAAGTGCTTGCAATTTTCTGTGGCTTTTCCACATGTGAACACTCTCTAAATAAATCTCTGAAGCCAGCTCAGTTGGTGTTTATGTGGAGTAAATCCACTGATTTCAGCAGTAGTATCCTGAAGTTACTTCAGTGCAAATGAACATATTTAAATTAAAGTAATTGATTAGCTTCTGACTAGAAATGCAAAAATAGAACATAGATACGTTGCCTTGCAGTTCATTGATAGTTTTCTGAGGTTTTCCAGAGGCAAGGATAAGGATAAGGATAAGGATAAGGATAAGGATGGTTGGACTTCTTGGGATACACATTGGAACACAGAATGGCAGTATGCTATGCTGTGCTAGTGGAGCTTCAGCTGTGGATGTCTTCCCCTGACTGGTGATCCAGTAAGGCTAAACTTTCCTACATTTAATAAAGCTAGGGTGCTTTAAAATTGCACTAACAAATACACAAAAAGCACTTGTTACAGACTTGATAGAGGTTTAGTTTGAGGGAAAAAAATCAGCATCATTCAATCTTTTGGCAGTGGACTGGCAAGAAAGACAGAAGTTTTGGTTTTAAAAGAGAGAATCATGATGGCCCACAGTACTTTTCCACCTTTCTCTAAAGTCTTTTCACCCAAATCTCCAATTCAGCCTATTAAATGTTACTTTTGTAGCTGATCTATCAATGTCTGTACATATGCAGCACCACATGTGGATGATTTGGATAGGACTGAACAGTAAATTGGTTTGGAAGCAGCACAGCTTAGCCACTGGTGAGAAAGAGATCAGACATTCACTTTTGATCAATCCTTAAATCTCATTGCAGTGTGATGCTTGTCTCCAGCAGCTACTGCCTGCAACAGATGTGTAGCATGGGAGTGGCATTATCTTGAAAACTGCTGAGCATCAGCTGGAGCCCTGCTCACCTCTTGCTTTGACCTGTCCACCTTAGCAGAGCAATGCCACATGCTCAGATATATGCTTTATAGTCTCTGGGTCCCCAGGCCTTGACAATACGACCTTCAGCAGGACTGAGAAAGAGATTATCACAGCTGGAGATACGAGTGGTAACTTCACCCACACTTTTCAGTGAAGGGAGGGGACAAGAACAAACCAAAACTGAAGAAAATACAGAATACTGTAGCTGGAATTGCTTCACAATGTGGGTGGGAGTCCCTCCTGCTGCTCCAGAGTATGAAGAGGGTGATAGAGCACTGACAGTGACACCGTTACTATGACCCCAGCCCAAGGTCAACCACAGCAGTTGTTCTGGTTTCCATGTGTCACAAAGGAAGAGGGAAAACAGGACAAGGATCTGGAGTTTATTTGCTGGTTAGATAAAATCTCATCCCAGTGAAAAATCTCTTCTCGGTATCATGAATATCATTTAGTTGCTGCACAAAGCATTTAGTGCAGAGCATACAATACAGGTGCATGTCCTCTGCAGCCTGTGAAATGAAAGATGCTTTTTCACTGATAATTTGATTTCTAAAACACATCCTTTGTAGGCTCCCTGTGCACAGGTGTAGCTCTACTAGCTGAACACGAGCCCATAGGCCGTGCAGTAAGGTGGGATGCTAGTAGCAGCAGGCTCTAGCAGTGGAGTTACTTAGTCCAGTGGGTTAGACTGAGCTGCCTATCAGTAAGCAGAGTAGGGCTTGGTTCCCTGTGCCCAAAGGGAAAAGTTTCACCTAGTGACTATATGCCATGATATCTAACTGTGTCAATTTTACTCAGTTTCACTTTTCTAGTTATTACTACCTTACATAGCCAATAGATAACGTATCACTAGGAGGAATGTATAGGTCCAGGGCCAGAATGATCCTCCCTCCTCTCAAGGACCTTCCTTCGCTACTGAAATGTTTATCCTCCTTCTTAAGAAGATCAAAGAGTTAGTTTCTTTTTTAAAAACCACACACAAGAAGATGTTTAAGCATTCTTTTACCAGTGTTTTAGTAGACTACACTGTATTAGTTTGCATTTTATTTGGCTTTGCACTGAGAGCATCTTCAGAGATAGGAATCTCATTGATAAAAAGCACAATTATCTAATCTCTATCAGTCACGCTGATGGATCTCAATATTATGGTGCTCAGTACTGTCAGATGGAGCTTGCAGATCAGCATAAAATTATACTTATAATGAAGCCAGGAGCAAATGGCAATTAATATGTACTGTTAACAGGTTTTCAGAAGTGGCAGGAAGCCTACTGAGCTCTCTCCTCACAATATATCACCAGCAAAAGTTTTAGAGATAACCTGCTTTCAAAAGACAGAGAGATACCAAGACAAGCAGAGAGAGACAGAGATCTATCAAAGCAAAAGCATTTAGGACCAGATTATGAAGCCTTTACTGAAGTTGTTGAGCACTTACACTTCAAGTCCCATTGACTTCAGTTTCTCATTAGCATGAGAAAGAGTTGCACAGTTTGGCCTTTAGGGAGATAGTAGGCTTAAAAAATACACATTTGTCCAATTTCAGCTGAAGCATTTCACAAACACTAATTCTATTCAGACTACTCAGCTAAAAGAAAATTGAATAAAGTATCTGTATGGGTTTATTTTCCTATGCACTTCTGTACACAAGGGTGAAATCCTGCTCAATTTAAAGAATATAACTTCTAGTCTGTGATTAATAAATAAATAAATAAATAAATAAAATCACTGCCTGCTTCATTTTCTTCCTCAAATGCCAAGCCATTCTTTCTGAAACTCATTATGATTTGGATTCAGTTTCTGAAATGTGCACAGATCTCACAGGTGTTCTGAAATATCTTCTTTTTATGTATAGAGAAACAACACAAGTCTTACCAACAGCTAAATATTATTGGGCAAAAACTGCTTTCCATAGTTTGCACTGGGAGAAAAATCTGTTTCTTCACATAAAAATAAAGTACAGAGGACTTTCCTTCACTCAGTGTTATAAAAAACCTAGTTATTTCCTAAATTTATGAGGATTTCAGAATTACACGATGCAGACTTGTTTTTTTTAAAGCTGCTCCAGCAGTGAAAAGGAAGGTGATGATTCAAGAGCTCTTTTCTGGATATTCTTGAAGCTATTACGTATGCCAGCCAAATTACACACCAAAGGCTGAATGTGTAATGTGATAGTCAAACATTCCAGGAAGAAATTTCAGGGCCCTCACTTCTTTCACTAATCCTGCGTTTTAATACATGAACACAATTCAAGACTATTTTGTCCTCTGAGGATTTCCATAATTGTTTTTGAAGATCAGTGTACAGTTCCAGTTGTTTCCAGATAATCTCCAAGTGTATCTAAAGATACAATACAGACATAGCTCCAGATAAAAAACAAAAACAAAAACAAAAACAAAAACAAAAACAAAAACAAAAAACCCTTGATAAAACTGCCTGTCTATGGCATTTAAGAGATACTGGAGAAAAGAACTATGCAAATTTCAGGGTGGGGTTGGACCACGTAATATAACTTACATGTCTGATGTCACATCTTTTAATTATTCCACCAGTGTTTTTCCTACACTTTATCACTTGTTGCTGTTAAAGAACATGTCTCATTATGTATAGAAATCCTTCTCTCTGGTTGTTCTGGAGAGATTATTTCCTTGCCTCTTCAATCTGGCTTTCAAAAACATTTGTTTTGCACCTGGACTCTCCAAAGACAGAAGTGACAGCATTGAAAAGCATAAGGGCAGTGCCTATTCTACTAAAAATTTCAAAGCTGAACAGGACTCTCTAAGTACTGATTTTATCCCATAAAAGATTTATAAATTCTCTCCTCCGTATAATCTCATCCTGAATTGTCCTCATAAACAGGAATGATGTTCTTTGTTCTGTAAAGGCTGAATATTCTTATTTGAATGGAAATTAAGACAGATTTGGAGTGGGAAGACATAGTGCTAGAGCACTGTCAATCCCACACCTGAAACCCTAGGCATTTTTACAGATCTAACCTGGGAGTAGACAAAAAGCATCTCATCTGTATGGATCCTGCCCATCTCACTGTTCTACATGAACCTTGTGAGAACTCACAAGGAGGTGGCTATATGGTGTTGTACAGGATAATGTAGGAAATATTAGGAAGAGAAAGACCATCAATATTTTCAGAGGCCTTCCTATCCCAGGCTTGACCTACAAAGCTACAGTCCATGCCAGAAGCAATACCTGGTTTCAGCAACAGTCATCTAGCATCTGAGGGAGAGATGTATGAAGGACAATGGCATTTGAACCCAGGGGTTTTAATTTTACACAGTACAGTTCATAAAATCTGCTCAATCAGAGAAAGAGTAATCTGTGTGCCTCCCAGAATCATTTATAGCAAGTCCTGTCATAGGACACACAAAGTTTGATGGTTCAAATATGAAAGAAATTATGTTTTAAATTTTGAAATGATCCATAGTATGCCTATTACAAAGGACAGGTGTATTAGTGTGACATTTTAAAACCTCACAGTTTATGTTTCTGTAGCATTTCAAGCCAGTTGACAAATACCGTAGTCATATGTGCCCCAGAGATTTGGGAAGGGCAAAGCAGCTGGGAGAAAAAAACCCCTTGTTGTTCAGTGCTCTGAGTATAAAGAAACTGAATGTAAAATATTTCATATTCAGTCCTTTACTTACCATTTATAGCAAGAAACTATGAAATTGTTCTTTCAGGAAAAAGCCAAGATGTTTTATAGCTACTGCACATTTGTTGCCCGTGACAATTGGACTTAATCCAGCACCACAAGATCTGAGTTACAAAAAATCACTAAATTCATGAGAAATGTGCTTGTCAGTATCATAAATTGGTGGTGATACTTACCTTCATCTTAATAAAAAATACTGGAGGTGAGAGCCTGTTTTCTGATATATGGGAGCAAATTGCACATTTTCAGTTGATTTGATCAGTTGACGTAGCAAACTACAGGTTTTATTTCAGTCCTTGTTTTAAATGGAAGCTTTTAGCATGTACTCTAAAAGTGTGGAAAAGGGACCTGTTTTTCAGAGTCCTGCCTCTTCTAGTTATGGAATTTGTCACTCCTTTACACACAGCAAGTCTTTTAAGGCTGAAACTTCAGGACAGTTAGCAGGGAAGGGAAGCCTTAGCAAGACTTACTGTCCAGCTCAGGGTGAACTGAAGTGCAGAAGGAACTCATGCCACTCTGGCTACAGCTGGTCGTAGGGTACAAACTATGCAATTCTGTTCTCATCTTTTAATTTTTTTTTCATACTCTTGACTGTTTCTGGAGTCTGAAAGCCAACTTGAGATTACAAAACAAAAATAAAAAAAAAAAAAAAAATAGTGTAAGAGCTTGCTGTGCTTCACAGACACACAACACATGTACATACACAACCCTCCACCCTTTTCTCTACCTTCTGTGGTTAAAGTAGCTATCTTACACATCAAAGGTTGGAGAGTATTTTTGACACATTCACAAATCAGTGAAAGGCGATGAGCAAGCTTATTTGTTCCAAATGATGAAAGTTCAAAGTACTTCATTTATGCTAACAGTTCATTAATGTAGCCACTCATGTGTGCTAATCGCACTTATTAAGCCTCCCCGTCTCCTATTCATAATAATTTGCTAAATATTAGATGTTTCAACAAAGTTATTAATACTTTCACATATAATTATGCTAGATATAGGTATAGGATCTTGATAATAATCTTCCTTCCCTCTTGGAATGCCACAAACTGCACTGGCAACATTTGTCTGAAAGAATCACGGCTGAGCTGCCTGCACAGTTCTTATCTCCAAAATCCCCATGTGAGTAGAGAAGTGCCACTCTTTCCT
>NW_008625137.1:172934-177656 GCF_000691845.1 Merops nubicus
AGAAACCTGTAGAGCAGAAAAACAAGGGAGCAGAACCCACAAAAGCATTTATACGACTTAATGGGTCCTTGCACTTCCAGGCAAACTCTGAGAGTGAAAAGAAGCAGTGAATTTTGCAACTGAAGTGGGCAGTGTCCTGTTGCCTCTGTGAGAGCTTCAGCTGGTACACAAAAAGTGGTCATTTCCTTCTTCAGTTGTGCTTGAGAAGTGAGCCAATTGTCTGTACCTTGAGAGATGATTTAGACCACCATGGTTAAGCCATGGTAGCCATGGTTGCCAGATCTGGGTTTAGGACCTGCTACAGCTTTGTTCACTTCTGCTATAAGTAGTTTCTTACATGTAAGAATTTTCTTTCATCCCCCACATCAGTAGTCAGCTTTACACTTCCCCTCTCCAAACCTGAGAAAAGGCAGCACAGTTCTGACATCTCTCTGATCTAGTCTCTATCCTCATCTCTCCTCTCACAGCAGGTAGCCCATCTTCTCTGTTTAATAGCATTTACACAATCAGTTCCCAAACCGCAAACAGTGGGCCAACAGCCTTTCTCTCCATCCTCCTGATTTCTGGTAACATCAGCCTAACTGCATTCTCTCCCAGCTGTCTCACAAGCACCCAAATCCTGTTCTGCCAAGCACGACAGCACAATGAAAGTTATCTCCACATGTCCATCAGGGAAGAAGGAGGAGGCCAAACAGACGCATCCATGATCCTAGGTCCGTGGAAGGACTGCAACCCCGATCGCATATGGACACCAGTCAGTCTTGCAGGAAGGACACCTGTCTGGAGAAAGAGGGAACGTTCGCCCATCCCCAAACACTCAGGGACGTAGCACCCAACTCAGGATCATGAATCTTATTTCAACAGGCAGGCATCTGAAAACAATATGGAATGAAACTAAACACTCATGCACTGACGTCCCTTTGTGGATTTAGCTCCTAGCAGTTCCCCCATAGTGACAAACCAGGGAGAAGATTCAGCTTGAAGATGATGACTGCGTGCATGTCTGCATCTATAGGCATCTGGTGACACTTAGGACTCTTTCCTTATAGGAGGTCTGCACGTCTCACCTAAGTCCTGAAGCAGATCTAACAGCAGAGCATACTAGTCATGGAGGTTCTCAGGTTCTCAAAAAGCAACAAATGCCTATATTTAGGAACCTGAGTTGAGCCCTTAAACGTCTCCATGTATGAGAGGTTCCTAAGTTCTCACAGTAGTCAGTAAATATCCAAATTGAGGCATGCAATGGCATTTAGAGAGATAATCAACACACTCTGCACAGCAGAGACTGACATTTGGTCAGAAACCACTGACCAGTTCTCTATGAGCTATAATGGGAGCATAGTCATCTTGGAAGCCCTTACATTTGTGTCTTTATTTGCAGACTATAGTGTCCCCATTGAAATAATCTAAAACAGAATCATGCATTGACCTTGGGCTTTTCAAGGACAGCCACAAAAAATGGCAACCTACTGATTCTGGTAGGGTAAAATCATGTAACCTGACACTAAGGGTCATCCTGGTATCTGCCCAGATTATATTATACAGTACTTTAAAACAATGCTAGATCACAACAGAAATGACAATCCAGGCAATCAGATGGATCTTCGCACATTGCTGCTGATTCATAATATAACTGAGACTGTTTTAGTCACATTGATTTAAAGAAAAAATACTTACTGACCAGCTACCTGCTCACACATGACCAAACCCCTTTACACTTCTCATCAGCGTTTTCCCACACACATTTCTACATCTTCCTTGATCCTTTCTTTCCTCCACTCTGGTTTCCTTTTAGATAATCAACCAGCTCTTAGTTATTTTTCCCCATTAGTCCCAGTTTTCCTATATCTGCATCCAAATGTGGTATTTCTGATGCAGTTACCAAGGTAATCTTGACCTTACACTGTTTTGCTGATATCATTACCTAGGTACTGCTGGCATTACAAGTTCTTCTCCCCAAAAGACCACACTATTGCCTTCCGATTATTGTTAAGTTTGGCCACCTCTCAAGTAATCCACCCTTAACCAGCTGTGAAACACAGACAGCCTTCACAGTACTATTTGTAACTTCTGACAGCTTCTCAGTTTGCTGTTTGCTACATCCCACAACACAGCATCTCGTGCCATGTTCAGTTAGCTGAACCTTGAACGAGGGCCCAGTCATCTCCCTGCATACCTTGCACTTGGCTGCTTAGCTTGTGCTTAATTGGTCCCTAACCCTTACCCGAGTTATAAAACCTAGGGATTTTGCTTTCTCCTGAAATTTAGTTCCATGGAACTATTTTCAGTGTTTCCAGTTGTATTTTAAAATAAGGAAATTGCATTTGATAGAAGCATGCTTATGGCATGTTCATTAATTGTAGACAGAATATTTTTGATGGCAAACATCGTTGTTATTGGTTGATTGTGGTTTTTTTTTCTGGCACATTTAAATGCGCTACAGTTTATGTCATCACCCAGGACCGTACCTGCAAATAACAAGATCTCCAAAAGTCTCAGCTGTCTATGCTGAAAGCACCTACAATGTCATCTGTAAGTGTTTTTTGACTTAGAAAAAGCCACCATTCTGTTTCCAATAGCTAGCAGATTCCTAGGAATGACAGAAAAAGGAGTGGTATATGGTACTTTCCCCAAGTAACCTGCAACCACTAATTCTGAGTTCAGATTTACTGAGACTAATGGTACATGTCCATTTAGTAACCTTTAATGAATCTTCCTTCCAAATCCTTACTGGGCTGTACTTAAACTCTCAGAAATTCACGAAGTCAGAATACCATTGGCAAGCATCTCCACAGGCCTGACTCATCACAAGAAGAACTTCATATCCATTGTGCTTGTAGGCCAGCACTTGCTATAATAAGGCCACCAGATTCACAAAAGAAAGAGAAAAAAAACAATAAATGTGATGTCAATGTAGGAAATACTGTTTGATTAGATCTGCAAGTGAGCCAAAACAGCTTGCTTTTTTTTCTGTAATTGATCTAGTAGTTCTCATATTAACGGTCGGTTGCAGGGGATTTATTTCTTTATTAATTTATTTACTATTAAGTGGGATTTCGTTAAACCCTGCCACATACATAGGAACTGCCTGTTTGCTCTGCATGATCAGATGTTGGAGTTTATGCATGCCTTTAACACACAGCTTAAGCATGCACTGGAGTTTTCCATTTTGGCTTGCTGGTTTTGTAGGTCTGCATTTTGGTTTTACTCATCCAAATTTCCTGTCAGGATGTACACTATTTTGAAAAAGAAGGCAGAAGAAAAAGAGCCTTTTAATCATCAACACCACTGAAAACAGTCCCTTATTCTGCAGTTACTGGATTGAAAGAACCTTCTTCACTGGAACAGAAACCACTTCTTTACGCTCTGTAACGAGACCTTAACTGGCAATAAAAGCCAGAGGGGAAGGGGACCAGTAAAATCGCCTTTTAGACAGAGTTCACTGCAAGCATAACACGAAAGACGGTGGGCTTCTTACATGTCTCCAAGTGGAGGGCCAAATTCAGTGCCTGGAGAGGTTGTAGAGGAGCTGGAGGAGGCTTTGCACCAGGTTGCTACCACACCAGGCGTTCAGGCAGACCTACCTGCCCCTCCACAGAAAGATGAGCAAAAATAAGACCCCTCAGAAGGTCATGCCACCCTGTGTTTGAGGACTGGGGAGGCATCTGGTATTAAACAATTCACTCCTGCCTACTCCTCAGTTATCATTTCAGGGGTTGGCCTTATCTGTCTCTGTGGGAAACTACTGTGTTGCTAATAGGTAACCATGCAGTGAGATGATGCACTAGTGTGGTCATAGCTGGGCTTTGTGTTCCAAATTTTCCATTTAATAATCCAAGCGGAAATGAATAGGAATGCTAAATAGGAGTATGAAGCATTATTTTTATTTCCTCTGCTGCTGCACAGCAGGAGGGAAAACAACCAAATGCCCCTAGAGGCATGTCTGTTTCTCTACAAAAAGCGGGGGGAGGATTTGCAACTGAAGTCAGAGCATTTTACAGCAAGACATGCCTGTTGCAGTGCTGAAAGCACAGTCAGAAAGTCAGCCAGTACTGCACCTTTCTTCACAGATAGGTTTCTTGTGGAAAAATAGCACCAATCATCATCACAAATGTTTGAAGCACTTGTCTGCAACAAGTGTTGAGGAGTAGCAGTGTGTCAGTAGTCCTGTGGAGTGCTAAATTGTGACTGAACAGTCAAAAATTAGTAGAAAGGAAATGCAGACAAATTTGACTCAGTGGTCATGCACATTCACATGAAACCAGTTTGTTCAAAGTCTGCATTTCAGGCTATCACTGATTATTTCTCATGCTCTCTGTCCACTCTGCTTGGCAGGCAGTGGGGTTAGATGATTGCTCTTCAGCAGATTTAACAAGGGGCAGCTGTTCGGCACTGAAGGAATCGGCTACGTAGAGAAGGATTTCCCCAGAAGAAGCAGAGGCTTTGCAAAGATCCGGGGTTTACTCCAAAATCAGCTGATAAAGCTGAGAAAAACAGGTATCTAAGATTTGTAGCCAAAAAATCTTTCATCAAATATTCTACCTTGCCAGAAGACACAGTATTGAAGCGCCTTCCACGGCTAGGCCCCACAGACACCTGTTTGAAGACAGATTAAAACCATGCTGTCTTTAGCAAACCTAACAGCCCAGCCCTTTTCTCCTGGTTCTTACTGAGAACTAAAATAATAAAACCAGATTTTATGAATAGACTTTTTCTGTCAAC
>NW_008625137.1:177694-181416 GCF_000691845.1 Merops nubicus
TGCTATCACACTGACAAACTCTGATCTTTTCCTGAAAGGAAAATATAAACCACCTACTGTCCTTGGGCTTAGCTTTGAAAAGCAGTTGGGTTACAGCTTGTATTTAGCAAAGGGACAAAGAAGAGGTTCACCATCATCATTTTTCTGGTCTTTCTGTGCTCGTGGAGTCAACCGAATTGGGAAAGTAATGCCTCAGACCAATCCCCCAAATTAATATACTGCTACTTTACACAGAGTGCAAATAAAGGAACCTCCACTGAATATGGCAAAAAATATAGTTTGTTTATAATGTTCTAATGCTCTTGAAATGCTGACAAATTGAATATGGCAAAAAATAGATTTTATTTATTTGTTTATAATGTTCTAATGCTCTTGAAATGCTGACAAACAAAACTGAGGTAGACAAAACCACTGGGTTTACTTTCATTTTGTATCTTAATATTACCAAAAAAAATGGCTCAAGATCCTATGCTAAGACTGCCCAGGGAGGTGATGGAGTCACAATCCCTGGAGGTATTCAAAAAACATGTAGATGTGGTACTTCAGGACATGGTTTAGTGGTTATGGTCATGTTGAGCTGATGGTTGGATTTGATGATCTTAGAGGTCTTTTCCAAACTTTATGATTCTATGAATATTTAATACTCATGGTAAAGAGTTCTCTGAGAAAAAACACTACTTTAACCAGACAAATCTGACACATTTGACTCCAGCAAGACACAATGAATTTGGGTTTTGTTATTGTATTATATGTCAGAATGGTATTCCTAATGATGGTAGTTATAAATCCTGTCAGGACAACATACCTTTTTCAAACACCTTTTTTAATGTTTTGAAGTTACACATTGATTTCTCCAGTAAATTAGAAACTAAAGATGGAAGTCCACCAGATTATTTGTTAACATATTGTACCATTCATATCAAGACACGTTGGTGATATAGCCTCCATAAAGGAAAGAAAGAAAGAAAAAAAGCTGCATGTAAACCCAAAAAAAGATTTGACAAGTATCAAAGACAGCACTGAAAATGAAAACATTTACCACAAGAGAAGCAGAAGATAAATGCAACAAGAAATCGACATTATTCAAAAAAAACCCATTAGCACTCAAAACAAACTAGAAAAAAATCTGAACAAAACACAGAATGACTCACCCTGGAAAATAACAAGATTGCCACAATACAAAGGAAAATACACTATCAACACTAAGGAGAGTTTCATTTAGATTGAGAAAAAGGTAACAATGGATAAAAAGAGCAGTTTTGAAGAAAATATTTGATAACAAATGAGAAGAGTAAACAGGCTGAAAATTAAAGAAATTAAAATAACATAGAAGAGAAAGGCTTGTGAAAAGAGAAAAATGTTAACACAGAAACAAAAGAGAGACCATTTCTTGTCAAGACTTGCTGATGTTCCATAAAACAATAAGTAGAAATATTATGTAATTAAAGAGAAGCTGTATGAAAATATGCAAAATATTTACTAAAGGTATAGCGATGAAAATAATTCACGTTCTTATTCCTAAATCATCAATAAGAATAACAAGTTTTAAAGAAATAGAAACTGGCAATGCTAACTACAAGTCCTTCTCATGTCTTCTTGTTATTGTATCATGTCGTGGGTTATTTGTACCTCCTCAAGCAGAAAGCAGGAGCAGTAATAGAAAGCATGTTGTAGAGCTAGTGAATCGATTTGCTTGACAGATTTCCCCATTTCCAAAGTAATTTAGTGAATTTGGCTGGATGCAGCACAAGCTAAAACACTATGACACACTAGCTAGAGGTGAAGATGAACAGTGTCACGCTACCACAGCCAAGTATTTCCTCCACTCCACAGAGAGCTTCTTTGCCAACCATTCTTCAGTTCGAGAACCAGAGAAGTATTGTAGGAATTGGCCTGTGGCCTGGTGTCTTTTTTAAACCATTGACATCTGTTCAGAGCAGCTGTAAAATACTACCACATCAGGATATTATAATTTTATTCTTATTCTCACCAGGTGTGCATATATGCTGAAAGGCCAGAGATGAGCCTTCTAATCCATCCTTATTACCTCTGTACTACAGGCTATAAAACTGCAGATGGTTTCTTAGTGCAGACATTTGTGATCATTTTTAAAAGAGACTAAATTCCTGATGTAAAGGTTTCAAATGATGGAGAGTCTAACACATTCACTGGTGATCTCTCCTAAACATTTATAATTCAGCTTGTAAAATATTACCATGTATATATGTGAAAGTTAACTATTGTCATAATGAACATGCCAGGATCAGATTCCCTCTGTGTAGTAATTTACTGTGGAAAAGTAGGAAGTAGTTGTGCCACCTATGAACGCTGTGTTTGCCCTTCAGTTTAAGTGTGTTTACAACAGGTAACTTGTTCATGGTATAAATAAAAGGGAATCCTTAAAGAAACCCTCTGAGAAAGGGAGCACAGTGACTTATCTAAGGCTTTTTCTAGTGCCTACCTGAGTAGGTGACCATGTTAGCAGCTGTTAGAAGCAACCCTTTACCCTTGTCTGACATTCATAAAGTTTAGGCCACAACTGAGAATGTGACAAAAAAGCACCAAACTGCCCAAAAGTTGGTCCCCATCACAGTTGTGGGAGAACCTGGAACCTTCTGCAAGCTCGCATGTACTCATAAGCAACAGAAATGAGTTATTTCTACCTACCAGCTCGAGAGACGGCCAAGTGGAGGTACAGCCTGAGGGCCCTGCAGTCCTGCAGGCACTGGCTTTACACTCCATATTATAATAATACCGATACAGTTCCATAGATACATATATTTGTGCAATATTGTAAAATTCTTATTCCCACTAAGTCATCTGCAAAATTGTGTTAGTGCTGGAGTTTGTCCCAAATATATAACCCACGGGTACTAGTATTGTGTCTTGCATATGTGTATTGGTGTGTTTGTGTATGTTTGCACGTGCAGGGGTTTGGAAATCACTACAGTTGTTACCTGGCATCTAGGTTCTTTCAATAACATGAAAGACCATCTGATTAAAATCTTTAACAGCATTTTCCCTTAGGACAATCCTAAAATAGTTTTCTACTGGTGGAGCTCAGCACATGGAACTTGCTTCTTCCCATGATACCAGAAATCCATTTAACAAGAACTGTCATTCAAAGTTAATACTTCTCCTAATGAACCAATCACTATTGTATGAAAACTGTAGTACTCTGAAGGATGCTGACCTTGCATGAGAAGACACGTCTGCAGTCTGCTTTCCAAATACAATCAACTGCTTGAGCATCTCGGCATTTTCTCCTCTAACTTTGGTTCACTCAGAAACTGCCAATTTGCTTCCTGTCAAGATAGCTCACAACGTCCCAAACAGCCAGACAGAGCAGGCGGACATCGAAATGAAAAACTGACAGAGGACTTTTGTCTTTGTTTTCCTTGAAGGACAAGCTGGCAGAAGCAGCTCCTTCACCTGAGAACTAGGAGGCCCGGTAAAGCAGGGTACCGATAAAGCAGAAAATGTTTTTACACTCAAGTTGCCCGAAAAAAAAATTTTTTTCCACTCATGTCCCCCGCCATTAAAAGTCACATCACATCCGTGCTGGGTGGACGGCTTCATTCCGATGGGCACAGTACCGCAAGGCAGAAACGATTCACCGGGCGCCTGGGCTGCACTTGGGCGCGCCGGGGCGCAGCGGAAGATCGCGGGTGTCACTGTGCGCTCCCAAGCCTCGAGCGACTGTCAGGGCTGTGCCAACCCCC
>NW_008625138.1:0-2223 GCF_000691845.1 Merops nubicus
CCAGCACCAACAGCCACACAACCTCCCCACAGCCTGCCCGGCCAACGGCCCCACAGCCAATGCCCCCCAGCCTGCCCACAGGCACGAACGCACCCGCACCCTGGGCCGCTGCCCTCCCCAGCACGGGGCAGCCCGGCTGGGGTAAGTAACCAGCATGTCCCTGTAAAAGACAGTTCAGCACTTCCAGCCTGAAATAAAAAGCAAACCACCTATCAAGACCAAATAGGAACTAATCATTAAACAAGGTGCAGGCACCAGGCACTTCAAAAGCACATGAAAGACCCGGTTCCAGCCCTGAGGGGGTTACGGTCTGAGTCAGCCAGACAAAAACAACACCCAAGATAAGAGTAGCCCATTTTCTGCAATGCATCATAGATTCTGTGAAGTGACTGCATCACCCCGGGACCAAAGTTAAGTGGCAGCCCTTGCCTTGTCCCACCCTTGCCCAGGTCCCACCCGAGGTGGAACACCCAGCTCTGGTGTGAGCAGGACAGGCTCACACCTGAGCATCCAGAGCCATGAGTGGGGACCTGGCAGGGAAAGAATTACTTACCCCCCAGCCCTCAGATTTTGGCACAAACAGCCCACGCAGATGATGAGCAGAACGGCGCCCTGCTCCCATCTCAGCCTGCCTGCAAGCCTCGTTGCTGTGGTGCATGTGCAGGGTTACCTTTGAACTTTAAGAATAAAGAGGCCTCTTTTTTTTTTTTCATTGGAAGCTTAAATTTCTGAGAAGGTGCCTGTCATCACAGGGCAATGAACCAAGCTGCCAGTTCACAGCAAGCCAGGTTTGTCTAGCCCTGGAACAGCATTTTGGTATCGATGAGAACACGACTCATTTCTCCATCCTTGTGATGTGGCTGTTCAGCTCCAGGCTCTCCACAGACCGTTTTAAACGCCAGTGCTTATTTCAGTTACACATGATGCTGCAAGTCCTCCAAGCTCTACACCAAGGAGGATTTCAGACTAATGTCCTGACTTGAAGACATTACGTTTTATTTACCTTGCTAACTTGGAAAGTTTAAATGAGAACTTGCACTTGCTGGTCTAATGTTCTTGTACTTAATTATATTTATAGAGTGGTTTTGTGTCAAAAACAATTCACAAATGGCATACAAAGTGCATGAGTGCCTCACACACATAAACCAGTGCCAGGGTACACTGCAGGACCTGGGAGCTCCCTCAATTCAAAGGGCAGTTGCTGTCTCCAGAGGCACACCTCAGCTTCTAATTAGACCACAGCTCAGCAGAGCATTTTAGCATCTGTTTAAATCCATCTCTACTTAGTAAAGGAATGAATAGAAAGGGATGGATGGCTGAGTTATAGCCCAGGAGAGGGAAACATTGTAAGAGTGGCATCTTTTTGTGATCAGGCAGATGTTTCACACAAGATACCCCATCCTTAATTGAAGGACAGCAGCAATATAAAGACCTATTATAGCAGTGCTTAGGTATTTTAAGTAATAGGAGGAATTCTGAAGGCAAAAAGGGTTTTGTAGTGACTGAGGCTTTCATTTTCATTTGTCCCATAGCACAAACATTATCAAGCTGAGGAAGAGAATTATCAAATCATTATCACGTTGAGGGAGGGGATCCTGCCCCTCTGCCAGCTCTGTGAGACCCCCCTGCAGTGCTGGGGCAGCTCTGGAGTCCTCAGCACAGCAGAGCCAGGGACCTGCTGGAGCGGGGCCAGAGGAGCCCCAGCAATGCCCCGAGGGGGGGAACCCTCGGCTGGGAGCCCAGCAGGAGAGAGTTGGGCTGGGGCAGCTGAGAGGAGAAGGCTCCAGCTGGGGAGAACTTCTGGGGACCTGTCAGAAATCTGGGACAGACTTGAGCAGGGGCTGAGAGAAGGAATCAATTTTTTACACTGCTGGTAGTGAAACACTGTCCCAGGCTGCCCAGAGAGGTGGTCACTGCCCCATCCCTGGAACCATCCCAGGGGAGGTTGGCCAGGGCTCTGAGCAACCTGCTCGAGTTGCAAATGTCCCTGCTCACTGCATGGGGGTTGGACTAGATGGGCTTTAAAGGTCCTTTCCAACCTAATCACTCTATGATTCTAAGTTCTTAGAAGTGCCTGTTACTATTTCTGCATCCATCATGTGCTGGCACAGTAGCTGTTTCATTGCCACTGCTTTGCAAATAATCTCGCAAGGCTACAAACATAAAACTTAATAAAGAGGATAACAATTTCAGCAGGCATAACTGTTTTGATAAATGAGAAAT
>NW_008625138.1:2243-25957 GCF_000691845.1 Merops nubicus
GAAATCAAATCAGTACTTTTTTTTTTTTCCTTTGGCTGGTTCAAGTTCAGCTATATACAGATTATTTCAGTCCTGTTTGAATTTAAACAGAAAACTAAATCTGAGCTTGTTTTGTGCTACCTGAAAAAGGTTATGGTACACAATGATGAAAGGAAGCTGCTCCGAACACAGTTTAAGTTCCTTTTGTCACAGTTTTTTATGCTTAGGATTTGCAGTGCCACAGAAATCTGAGGGGATGTAACATGCTTCTGCCCCTACAAGCTGATATTGGAAGAGCTGATGTCAGAAGTTCACTGCCTTCCCCTCCTGCCCCAGCTCCTGGCTGTGCAGCACGCTGCCTGCTCTCAACCAGGCTCACGTGTTCCTGGGGCCCTTGGCAGGAGCTCGCACGCGGGGATGTGGAAGAGTGGAGGCAGGAGCAGGCTTCCTCAGCAGCCACGAGCTGCTCGCTCTGCTCCTTGCCTGAGACACAGAAGGGGTCTGCCCATGAGTCACAGAATCACTATGGTTGGAAAGGACCTCGAGGATCATCAAGTCCTACCATCATCGAGTCCAGCCGTGCTCCCACTGCAGTGGTTTTTTCACACTTCTACACTGCCCCTCAGTTGGCACGAGCATTTATACAGCCATGTGGTGGTCTGGATGGCCTGAAAAGTAACTGATTTTTCTTCTTTATTTCTGAGTTGCTTTTCAGCCAGACCAGTCCCCAGTCCTGTTTACTCTGCAGCTGCACAACAGTGTGTTCTAGCCATGGGATGGGATAACGTGGGCACAGAACTGGCTTTTCAGGGGCAATGCCAACTTACAGCAGTTTGAAGTTAGTCACACTCCAAGCTCAGCTAGCCATCCTTTTCACTCCTCACGTTGACTCACCGCTTAAGAGGCACTACTTGGAAAGTTTTACACGTTTTTGACATAAACCATTTCCCCACTTAATTCAGTCCTCTAAGGCTTCTATGAGGTAAGAGGCCATTTACGTACAGCCAGCAAAATAACCTCATTACCCAGATTTTTTCCCCAAGTGAATGGTGCAGGTCCGAGCGGGAGCCGGGGCGGGCTCGGCGCTGCCGCGGCAGATGGAGCGTTCTCTGCCTCCACTCCCAGCACGGAGCCAAGACAGACATTTGTGTCTGGTGGTGCCATCTGCGGCCGCAGCGGCGCCACGCCTGCGCTGCAGCGCTCTGGGTGTGCGCAGGGAGCTCGCCACGGCGGGAGGAGGGTGCCAAGGACCTGACTGAAACGGACCCATCCCATTTCTGAGCAACAACAGCCGTTAAGGACGCCTGTGAATAGCGACGAGTCGCGTAGAAGAACGGGCAGCATGAGGCAAGTGGCAGCACTGACATTCAGCTCCACGGTTGAACATGATGTCTTTAATAAGGGCTGATACCCCCCCGGTACTCACAGCAATAGCTGGGATCAGTATCTGTACAGGAAAGGGTCAGTCTGATTTTCCCAAGATAGAAGAGCTAAGCTCTTGAGGAATTCATATTTAAACTGGACAACTTCATGGAAGAGAAATCTCTTGAGAGTCACTAAGTGCACAGAAACCACTTCTACCTCAGGACAGCCCCCACCTGAACTGCACACACTTTCAACAAAGTGCAAACTTTTAACAGCTGGCACCACTTTATGCTCTCACAGTTCTCACACCCCTCCCAGGATGCCTATGACAGCAGCTAACAGGAGACAGGCTACTGAGTGCCACAGATCTCTCTCCTGATCCAGTACAACTTCTCTTGTGCTCCCAGACTATCAGTGTTACTGCTTTTATCTTTGTTGCTTCTTTGGACTCATGAGGCTTTTGTGCCAACAGTGCTGTGAATCAGAATCAGCTTTCTCTAGTCTTTTTGCTAGATGATACTTACTGGCAACATGCTCATCCCTCCAGCAGCATCACCATTGCCTTTAACTCTCACACACGGTAACTCCTTTTCCCCACATCAAACTCTATTGTCACATTTCAAGTGCTTAGAGTCTTTCACTGTTTAGCTTCCCTCTACCTATCACATCTACTAGTTTTTCAAGCTGTCAACCTCCACCTTCACCTTGCCAGTGACAGCAACCTCAAGGGCTCTGTCTGCTTCTTCAACAGGCATCTTCTTCCTTTCCACCATGCCATCCCCCACACATGGGAAAAGCTCCATGTCAAAATCTGTTGAATTGCTACTTCTCTAAAATCCCTCTTTAAAACCTACCATCTGGCGTTTCATGATGCAGTAGTGAACTGCAAGAATATACTCTGCTTTTTTGCTAAATTCTGTTAGTCATGTTGTTACCTTGTCCTTTAAACCATCTATGCTTTGCTTTGTTTGCTTGCTACATTTTTTTTTCCAGCATCTGGAGTGTTCCTGCTCTAGGAAAGGGATTGTTTTCTTTACTTGTTGCATTGTACAATCCATGAATCCTGAAGCCACGAATCATGATTCAGTGTCTTAGCTCTAGCAGATTATAAAGAATGTTATTTAGTAGATTAACCACTTGGGAAGCAAGTTGCCTGGGTTCAATTTTCTGCTCTGCCACTGGTTTATTGTATGACCTTGCACAAGTCACTTAGGACATTTTCAAATGCACATGTGAAATTTGGCACTCCATATCTAGTTATCTAAAGAAGCAGCTTCCTCTTTTTCGGAATGATCAAGCACCTTTAGCTTCCATTGAAATCAAAGGTGCTGAGCATATTGTAGGACCAGGCTTCCCCACAATGCCTGTCACAGAGGCTCTTCTATTCTGGAGACCTTTACCTTCCAAAATGTCTATTTTTACAGAGTGAGAGTAATTGCTACATACCAGTTTCTGACCACACTTTCCTTTGTATATGTTAGTACCAATTTATTTTAGATGCTACAGTTTGGAAAGAGTTCTGAGCCATCTGCAAAATACTAGAGGTCAGTTCAACAGCAGAGCCTGGGATGCCACCAGGATTAGGTTTGGCCAATAGAAAATGCCTCTAAAAGAGGAAGGGCAGTGAAGGGCCTCCAGGATTACATGGTGTTATCATCCACACAGGTTGACAGCAATTGTATCATTAATAGTAACCCCAACCCCAGCTCTGCTCATTCCTATAAAACTTACAGTGCACATTTTCACATTTCAGGCTCCAAATTTTTCCAATCATTATATATAAATTTTCAAGGAAGACATTCAAACAAAAGAAACAGTGAGATGAGGTTATGCTATCTCAGCTTGCCCAAAAACTAGAGCTGAGATAGGCTGAAGCAGGACAAACTGCTCTTGTGATTGGTCTCAAAATTGCCCCGAGTGGCTCTTCTGAAGCAAAAAACAGCCTATACAGTCAGCCCAATAATGACCTTGATATTGAAAAAGTCAACTGAAGAATAAACTGGCATGGAAGGCAGTGACAGAGTTTTGGGGGAGACACGCCTGTTAAGAATGGACTTAATTTCACAAAACACCTCTCAGCTAATAACCCTCAGTAGTTTAGACCCTGGGAAGGATCTGAGATGAGCCTACAGAAGGACTTTGACTGCACTGTGTGAAAAAAAGGCACTTTTCAAAAGTATTTGATTAAAGATTGCATTCAGCAAACTGTAAAAGGAATTAATCAAGGAGGTCAAGGGTAGATCCTTTTAAAGACTTAAACTTACTTTTTCACTTTGGGGTACTTCATCTCTGAAATCGCGTTGGTGGCATCCGTCTGTCTCTCCTTCAGATGCTGTGGCCACATATTATCCACCCAATCGACTAAGTCCACCTGAAAGGCCCACCAGAATAAGCTGTTAGTGACTGAGCACATGGCAGGATACACTCCTGTCAGCTAAAACTCTGACAGCAGCAGCAGATGCTCACAGGGAGCAAGAACCTGGTACTTCAGCAAAAATCCTGTGGATCCAACTTGCTAAGGTGCAGCACCCCATCACCACAGCCCAGCCCTTTCCAACCTCAGTCAGGAGTTTTGCAGTCAATTTAACTGGACCCAAACTCTGTCTTATGGGCACCTGTGAGCACCTTCTCCTGCAGCATCACTTGCTGTCCAAATTCAAATGCATTTTTGGTAGCCAACAGCCTAGAAAATGCATTTGTGAACATTAAAATACAAACATGAAAGAGATTATGCTAGTCTAACACTTTACATTTCAAGGAACATTAACACCATTGTTCTGGCCAAATTCTGCTTTGGGTAATTACATTATTGCCTAGGGTGCCCTTCCTTCACCTCATACTCAGCTGTTAAGTTCACCCCAGTGGTTTATCAAAAGCCAGACCTTTAGGAAGTGTGGGCAGGAGAAAAGTGGAAGCCAAGCAATTGGAAACACTCTGCCAGCAAGGTGAAGAAGAGATGGAAACTGGGGATTGCTTGGGGACACAAACACAGCTCCTGCACTGGGGGCCAGAGCACAGCCTGCAATCTGCCCATCACTGCCACAGCAAGGACAGGCTCCTGACTCATTCTTTGGTCTATGATGGAGCCTGTGCTGAGACATCCTCAACACTCCCTCCTGGTTATGCAAGGGGATCACATGTGCCAGGTTCCCAAACGGGAAAACACGGGGCAGGGTGGGAGGTCGGAGGCAGGCTGTAGTGCTGCGTTTGGCCACGGTGTGGCTGTACATCCCGACCCGGCTCACACAACGGAGAGGTGAGAACGAACCTCCAGTTACGGGTCAGAGAGGGCTGCAAGACCTGTCCTCGGCGCTGGTGGCAAAGCTGTGCTTCAACTCCTGACAGAGAAGTCCAGTTCAGTCCTGGTTAGCACCCCACTTAGCCTCCCGACTGCTACACCTTTCTGAAGGCCCACTCTAAGAATGTTACTGCTATGAGTCAACTCTTTGTATCCCCAGAGGGTTTTCCCAGTAGGGCAATTAGCACATGGAATTCCTGCAGGCTGGGGCTGACCTCTGCGTGGTCTGCATCTGCACCAGGTACTGTTGATAGCACACGGTACTTTGAGAGGAGGCAAAAGGAGATAATGCAGCCAGTACAAGTAGGACCAGTTCCATGAATATCACAATTGTATGTGAAAACCAAATTAACAGTTACTGCCCTGATTCTGGAATAATTCCCACACCCTGATATTGCAACCCACAGTCTTTACACAACTGGGAACAGGAATCAAGTATCTCTGCCTTATGTGGGCTCAAAGAGCTCTGCAGAATTCAAGGAAACCCAGTTATACAAATATAGTATTCCAGCAGTATCTGACTTTATGTACTGAACTTCCTCTCAGCACCTGCTTCTCACCACCCTCTCTTCTATGCCCAAGTCCCTGATGGGAATGCAAACCTCTCTTTCAATCAGACCTCAGCATTCCTGGGTTTACAAACGATTGTGCACTCACACCATATTAAACAGATACCAAGTATTCATTTACACATGGTAACAGGTACCTAATTGTATTTTCCAGTTCTGAGCACCCAGGAAATGTGCACAGATGTTTTAAAAGCTCACTGAGCATGACATGCGTGGGAAAACTGGGATTGGTTGAACACCAGAGACTCCTTAAAGCACTTCCAAACTGGCCACTAGTGTCTGAATGACAGCAAAAATCTGCACAAACTTCTAAATGTGTGCTTTATATTCATTTTGTGATATGTGCACAACAGAACACAAAAGCCTACTTAAGAATTTAAGTGGTGTGGTGTTTACATTGTCTGCATAGGCAAGAGATGTCCCCAGGAGATGTTTTTATTTTGAAAACAAACCATCATACAGCTATAGTTTCACACCCAGCAGTGCTTTGAGCACCCAGGGCCACAGAGAGATAGGGAGGGAACAAGCAGCACACCTGTTCTGCTTAGAGAAGTCCCTTTGTTCCCTGCTCAAGCAGGACCGATGCCCAAACCCTCTGCTGAGTGTCCTGAGGAGACACTATGAAACTTCTGACACCATCTCCTCCACCACTGCATTTCACTGAGTTGATGCTCTAACCCTCAGCCACACGTGGCTACATTCCAGTGATGAACAAAAACGTCTTGAATAGTCAGGTCACAGTTTCACTGCTGTGACTCCATTGAGAAATGAAATCACAAGAGCCCTCCTGCCTCCAAAAAACCATATACAAACCTACCCCCTTCCTCTGAAACTGCCAATTCTGACACAGCAGTGAATATGCTGATTTAATTATCTGTAAATGTCTATGTTTAATACATGTGTTTTCAACTTTTTTTGCTTTGGAATCCCCTGAATATTTTTTAGCTAATAGGAGGGTTCACATATAAGGAATTTAATTTCCTGGTAATTTAAGGTTCCTCACAGGAAGAAAAAACCTAGATAGGTATTTAATTTTGGATGGAATTTCCCCTAAATACCTTGAAAATAACTGCATATCTGTGAAAATTGCAGAATTAAGGGTTCATCAGGTACCTAATTCCTGTAAATTAAGTTCCAGTGTCAAGACCAGCTTTCTGCTTGGGTAAAAATGAGCTCCAAGCACTAAATGGCCAGGAGTTACAGGTACTTCACATCATCTTGTTTGAACTCCACATTTTGCTTCTTACAAGGCAAGCCCTGACTGGGAAGAAGCTGAAAATAACCACCCTCACCACAGGATCCCTTACCACATTGGGACGCTTGACGATGTTCTCCAGCTTTGTGTGACTGAACTCCAGGCTGATGACATTGTAGAGCTTTTCACGCTGGGCCTCTGGTGTTTCATAGTACCTCACAAACTGAGACATGCTCATTTCAACCCCTTTCTGCGTGTTCACATCCATCACGTCCACTATCCGTCGGCTCCCTGCAAACACACAGAAACAGACTCAAACCATCTGCCTTGGCATTATTTATTTGTATTCGTGTGTGTCTGCCTGGGTGCATGTATCTGGGTGTATATTATTGCATATATGTATAAATTCCCAATGACTGCAGGGAAACTGTTATTAGAGGACAGGAGACCAGCATCAGACCCTCCACAGGTCCCGAGCAGCTCGGTGAGCAGGGAACTAACTTGACTTTTTGCCCAGTGTGACACTGAGTAAGTCACTGAGTGTCTCTCTGCTCCACAGAGGTGGAGAGAGTAGTTTCCTCCTTTACATGAATTGACAAGAGCAGAAGGACACTAAAGGCTCTGAAGAAGTGATACAATATGGTAGCAGGGGGCACACATGACAAATAGCTCTCCAAGTCACACTCTGCAATTGCTAAACACCCCCTTGCCTCTCAAGATGCTTTTAGTCATGTACAAAAATTATCCATAAAGAGCAAACTGCCTTACATCACCAGGTGCTATAAACTGCTGAACACCTTACACAGATCCAATTGAGGTTGGATTCTCAATTCCAGTCATCAGCAGTGGAGATGAAAGCACTAAATGCCATAGAAGAGTGAGCCCCCACCTTGGATCTCTCAACTAAAACTACAGGACATACTTTCAGCTTCTTTAGTGGCAGACATACAAGTCTCATTAGCACCAGAATGTTGAACAGCAGTTTTAGTTGAGCTTTCAGCTTTACACAGATTAATCCACAATCTTCCCTTTGGCCAACTGGAAGGTTTCACCCCTCCCAGCAATTTCATCATCCTAATTAGCAGTTCATTTACGTGTGAGCGAATGGGAGCCCACGAGAGACATGTCTCATTTCCAGGAGAGAAGGATTCCAGCAAACAAACTCACAACGGTTCCAAAAAATCACTTCAAACCCATTTTCACTCCTGAAGAAGTAACATGAAATAAATTGCATTAAACCAAAATGGAGGGCAGCTCTACACCATCAGAGGGGACTGCTAATAACGACAGCACCGGCCTGTCCTGTGCTTGGGGGCAGGGCTTCAGCAAGAACAATAGTTGGGACTGCATTGCTCCATTTAAAACATCCTTAGGCACTGATAGCAAGGGCAGTGACCAATGTGATGCTCCTAGAAAGGAACTCAAGACCATAAAGCTTTGTAATCAAAAGGAAAACTTTATACGGTGTAAATCAGGAATAGTCCCACTGGCTGGCCAGTGAAACTCTTCACTATGAGACTGCTGAACAGGATCTCATCCTTAGTCTGAGTTTGGGACTGTACCTGGTGTTGCCACCTTGAGGCAGGATGAGAAGAAAGTTCAGTTATGTGTGGAAAAAGCACAAGAGTCCTTATGTTTGATATTTGCATTTTTGAAACAACATACATAAAATCTAGATTTGGTGGGATATTTTGCTGTGGATTTTTTAATTGTTAACTTTATTATCTTGTGGGAATAGTCCTTTCTCAACTCAAAAGGTTAGCAGCTGGGGGGAAGTCCTGTTAACTAGCCCCTGAATAAAAGCCAGCCTGATTTTGGGCTACCTGTGCCTGGGGATCAAAGCAAAGACTACAGCCCTGGGAGGTGAAGGACACAGATACCAAAAAATTATATCCGAAGGACAGCGTGGCAGAGTCTGGGATTTGCCATATTATAGTCTAGGTTTGATCTCAGCTTTGCTGGAAGCCTCTCAATTATCCTCTCTGAAAGAAAAATCAGCAGTTACCTGATGAATTCAAAGTACAGGGCCCAGTTCAATAGCAGGTTTGTTAAATGTACACGATTATCAATTACAGGCAGAAGAGCTAAGATTTGAATTGATAGTCTCTTGACTTCTAAATTAAAGAGTAATTTGAGGGGATGTTTTTCTCTTAAACCACAATACTATCAAACAAGCTGTTGCATAATGATTCCTGGAGTACCACTGGCACAATCTGAGATGTATAAATGACAGGTTAACAGCCCCGCACTCGCTGCCCACTCCCTAGCAGTTCTGGCTCCCTGCCAGCTTTATCTCTTCTTTCCTGAAAAGATTCAGCTTTTTCTTCTCTGTCCTGCCTCCAGGAGAAGGTTAAAAAATATCATCCAGAGGGGGAGGCAGGTGAAGAACAAGGGAAAGAAGCACACAGAGGCTCCAAGCAGCAGTGGCAGGCTGAGAGACCTCGGCTCAGGATGGATTTCTGACACGTGTCACACTCGGTGTCCCGTCGCTGTTCAGCATCTCCCAGATACCCTCTTGCCACATGCTCACCCTGACCTCAAAGAAGAGACCCCATCCAGTGAAGCCTGATGCAGCCCCAGTCCCAGCAGGACCCCAGCAGGTTCCCAGTGCCCTGGCAGCCTCTGGGCAGGCTCCTTCCCTCAGAGTGTCCATATTCCTCGTTTCAGCTCATCGCTCGCTGCACACGGATTGATATATACCTGGATCCCAAACTGGCAAAGAGCATCTCTCAGTGCTGACAAGGGAGGCTGCAGTGCACCATGAGCCACCTCCTTGGCTTTCCAGGACTTTTTCCAGTGTAGCTCTTGACTGGAGAAGGCCTGGATAGCGTGGCATTAAGAGGAGCTGTTCCCTCTCCCGCAGCAGATGTGACTGAGAGGGAAAGTGGTGATGCTAAGGTTCACTGGAGGGGATTTTACAGCCTGGAGAGGAAACATCTTCCCCCTCTGCTTACTCACCAAGCACAAGAGAATCCCCAAAGGATCACAAAGACAGTAACCAAGGAACAAGCTAACGCCATCTTTGACAAGAGGAACAGACAAAAGCAAGAAGGACAGGAGAGAAAGATCTCAGTTGCAGAGATGTAAGCTGGAAAAATAAAATTATCAGGAAGAGCTGCTAAAGAACTAGACTTCATCTGAAACTTCAGAAAAAAAATTAAGTTACTCAAGCCCACACATTAGTAAAATCCACAGTAAAATTAAAGGGGGAAATAGCATATGTAATATCTGTTCCTTTTATTTAGGGGCCTAATGACCAAGATGCTGTAAAGGTTTTAACAGCTTAAATCCTACAGCATTGCTATATGCTGCAATATAATTTATTTATTTTTTTACATTGAAATGAACACCTGGAGGAAAAATGACCTGTGCAGAGTCCCTGCCTCCAGCTGCCCACCCTGTACAAACTGCTGTGGTACTGACATTTATTACCCTCTGCTCTGGGCAGCCTGGCAAAAATACTTTGAGAGCAACAGGGAGGCAAAAGTTGTCCTCCAGTCAGAGAGAACTGCACTTCACATTACCCAGGCACCTTCCCTGCATCAGCAAGTGCTCTGGCAAATCACAGCTTCACCAAGTCCACCCCAGAGACTTCAGGAGTGACAGACTCCAGCTCTGAAGTCATTCAGCACATCTCTCATCAGTCTCCCCCTGCAGAATTTGCACCCCTGCTTTGCTTAGAATATAGAATATTGTAATAATCTGGCAAAGAGGGAGGAGTGAATGGGAAATTCTGGGTCTATAATCACTCCTAGGGTCCAACAGTTGCCATTTCCCATTTCTAAAAATGTGAAGCACTGCATCCCCCTGCCTTCACCTGGAGCAGCTTCACACTTGCATTACCCAGGCTACCAGACTCCAGCCTTCAGAGCAGCCCACCCACTCCCCAGACGTGGCCTTAGCGTTGGTATTAGGAGCAGTGGCAGCAAGAGATGGTCTGTAAGCAAAGCAAACGTGCAGCAGAGCACAAGAAGTGCACAGCAGAGCACAAGAAGTGCACAGCAGAGCACAAGAAGTGCACAGCAGAGCACAAGAAGTGCACAGCAGGTGTGAACTGGAGGCAAGAACCACAGCAGTGTTTTCCAGGCTGTTGTCTCTTCCCCAGCACAGCACTGGCAGGAAAAGGTGCAACTCTCCCAACGCAGAGCAAAGACAAATGGTCCTTTCTGTAAGAATGATTATCAAGCCTGTCCATTAAGAAGATAAAGCTACCACTGGGAATTATTTAACTCTTTGTGGCTGAATTAAGATCTGTTCCCAAGGTACAATATAGTGTCTAGAAGCAGAAACCAACCACAAACACCAAGGGACAGGGCTGATGGGCCTTGCTAGTCATTATGTTTCCCACTGGGAAAAAAACCCTTTGGTTTGTAAAGCAGGATTTTTGGCAAAGCCTCAGGAAATCTGCTAGCTTTACTAGTGGGTTAATTGCACCTAAAGGCTGAGGCTTTGACTTGCATCCCAGCTAATCCCTCAGGAGGTGCCGGAGCTGGAAAGCAGGGATTCTTCTGCTGCCCCCAGGAGACCATTATAATACCCCACACTAACTGGGAGGGACACGGATGAGGGCAGAAAGTCCTTGCTCAAGTGGAGCTATTCATGGCATTCCCTGCATTTCAGAGCCAGGACAAGCAGAACTGAAGACAAACCCACACCAATACCATCGTTCCCAGATCCACCAGAGGGCACAGAAGAACAAAGGGACACAGAGCCCAGCTCCCACTCTTGCACCCATCTCCCACATGCCTCCCCGTTGGCTTTCTCACCCAGCATTCCCCCCAGCACAGCCTGCTCCACCATGAAACAAGTACCCCCAAGCCAGCCAGCTCCCCCAGCTCTCCTCTTTACACACCCTTGCCCGGGTGTCTGCTTGCCCCCAGCTCCCCAGCACGTTGGCTGCAGAGCAGGAGCCTTTGCAGTGGGGTTAAATTATTTCCTTCTTATGGAGATGTAAAGCTGCCAGTACCTGACATGCACCTTCCCCCCCCTTCCCCTCTTTGGCATCTGCAGCTTTATCATTTGGTATAAAACTGCCAAATTGCAATAAGCCATGTTATTAGGTTTTTTCACGCAACAAAAGGTAAGGTATTTAGAGCATGTCCACAGGAAAAGCTTAAGCCAGCAAAAAGTCTTAAGCCTTAATGCTACAGCACTAGGCTAAAGAAAGAGGCTCAGGGCAAATAATGTGTTTTAGTGGCATTATACAGAATCAATTAGTGTCCTTACACCCACCCCAACCATAAACTGTAATTTTTAGTGATTCTTTGAAACTTCAGCCAGCTAAAACCATGTGGGGGGTGGGGGGCAGGAGGGAATTATATATACAAAGAAACATTTTACTTTTACTTTTTATACAGTATCCAAATGCATTAACCCCTGGTATGAACATAATGCAGGTAGCTGAACAGGCAGAGCAGAAACACAAAGAAGAATTACAGGAAGGAAAATAATACAAGTTCTAAGGAAAGTGGAAAGGGATATAACTCGGTTGAAAATCTTATGATCTATTTATCAAATCCGTTTTAAGACTATTAATGGTTTCCTAAAACACCTCAAGATAAAATGTATTTAACAGTAACAGATAAAATATAGCAAAAATGCTGTAAAATTTTAATGATTTTATGTTAATAGCATTTTATAGTACCAATATTTTCTACACCATCAAGAGCATTTTTTGCATACTACGAATCCCATAGAAATTAAATTATTTCACTAAGTGACATGTTAATCTGGCAACAGCAAGGTTCTTTATTTTCCAAAAGACAGGTATAGAGGGGCATTGATTGGATCGGTGCAATCTATTCTCCTTTTATTTTTAGGAAAGCTGCCTCCAGGGAATCACACCCCAACAAGAAAGGGATAATTTAGAACTTTATGGCCTTATTTACATTGTAAATCCCACGCTGCCCTTTCCTGTGACTCCACCAGCAGTAGTGTCCTGGTGGAAAGGAAGGAGTAGCTTGCCCAGGGAGCCTGGGGCCAAAGCCCAGCCTGCATCCCAGCCCGGAGCCGGCTCTCCAGCACAGAGCTCTGGGGGGGTGGCCGAGGTGACTCGGAGCTCCCTGCTCCTCCAAGGTTTCACCTCCCCTGTCCTGGCTGTGCAGCCCCTCACTTTGATCCCAGCACTCTGTCTTTGCCACAAGAAGACAGAGATTATGAGGATATCAGGAAAATAATTTCCTTTTCCTGGTTTTCTAGTTTTCTGCTGATAGTGTGAGCTGGCTCAGCTCACTGAGGGGTTAGGCATGCCCCACAGCTGGACCAGAAGGACCTCAGGGTCAAAAGCTGGCAGGGCACAAGCAGGGGTGGAGTGGCAGAACTGTTAGGGAAGGACTGCCTGGACTGCCTCTGCCCTTCCTCCCTTTCTGCCTCGGGGAATCTCATCAGCAGCCCTACTGAGAAACACTATGGCCTTGACTTTCCCAACACCTGGCAATTAGCTGAAGGTCTTCTTCCATTTCCTACTACTCATGTTACAAATGCCGTGTGAATTAGATCAGCAATCCTGCAGCTCTCCTTTGCTCTACACGGGTACTGAGAGGTGTCCCATAGGGTTGGCCATGACACCACACACCCCACCCCCACACTTCAGTGAGACACCTTTAGATGTGTATAGCTGTGATTGCATCAGACCTCCAGAACACGCTGATAGAACTGTATCTATATTTTAGGTAACAGAAGGCACAGCTGCACGTGAAGGTCATCTTGGACTAAGGTAAACTACGACACCAAAGGCTAACAACCACCATGAAGTATTTAGGATTTTGGGTGCTACTCCTCCAGCGTAAGACAGCTCTTTTCTCATTTGGATGAGCTAAAGCAGAGGATGCTATTGCAGAAGAACAGTGTGACTACAGAGAGTTTTTCTAAAATAGGTGTTCTGGTTAATTTTCTCACCTGGACAAGACATTTTTAAACCCACATGGAGACAGAGGCTTTGAGATGACCACGACCACATCAAAACACCAGTTCAGTTTCACTTTCACGTTTTGACATCATGGAAAGATATTCTTTTGAGAGGTTGAATTTTTATTATTCAAAGTGGATTTACTGCTGTTTATATCTGGACATGAACACGACTGTTTTTAGCAAAACTGTCCCAGTTTTTTTTAAAAGAGTTTGACTGAGTTAGGCAAAGGACAAACTTGAAGAGAGCTCAAACAGGAAGCTCAGCTCTAAAAATAGAAATGGTTCTACTTCCAAAATGGCAAGTCAGCGGACATGCTAAACATAGGCAAGTGTGTGTTGTAATATTTCATTTTTACTTCTAAGAGAAAAAAAAACAAACAAAACCAAACATAAAGAGGGAGCATCAAGTACCTTCTTTTTCCTTATTTACTGAACAGAAGCCCTAATCACGGGTCAAGGCGCACTCACCAGGCACTCTTCCAACACACAGCTCCCCACTGAAACCCACGACAGAGGTAAAAGGCTTCATCCATCATGTTTTAGCCCAGCATCCCTTCGTGAGGAGAGCCAAACCAGCATTACAAGCCCCATGAAAAAATAATTTAAAAGATATATTCCTCCCCCTCTCTGTGAGGGAGGAGGACAGTGATTTTCCTGCCAGTCCAACTTTCTGAACCACCTTACTGCAAGAGCGAGCAAAGCCCGTGCCTGCACATGGGCATGGGGAGAGGAGAGCAATGCCAGAACAGGGGAGAGGAAGAAGGGGATGAGCAGGACACCCATTTAGACTTGCCTGATTGGTATGGCAAAAAAGCAAGGTGATAGATGCAGTGGGTGGTGCAGGGAACAGAGACACTATGCCAGGGCACATAACAGCAACAGCAAAAACTAGATGCCAGTTTAGATGACAAAAAGCTCTGGTGTGGCACCAGAGCCCAGGACTGGAATCAGAGGGACAAGTTTCTCTTTCCAGTCTATCAGGAACACTGGGTAAGTTTTAACCTCTCTCTGCCCCAGGTCTTGGTTTCATGATACAAACCGTTCACCAATACTCAAGAAACTGATGAGGCTTAAATAATTTTTTTAAGCAGGGTCAGCTCCCTGCCTGCTTCACAGCACAGTTCCACAAACATGGGGTGAGGGATGTGCAGCCAGCGCTGGTGGCTGCTCTGGGAAATCACACAGTGAAACCAAACCAAGGCCCCAGCACCCCCTCCTGACACTACAGACTGGAGCTTTTCTGCTTAAACAATAAGAGATTTAAGAAGTACAAAACCAGCGTGTTAAACAAAACAATGTCCTCTGAATGCCTGCAACACACCAGTGTAACACAGAGAGCTTTCCACTTCACAGGTGCAGGGCTCCAGGGGAGCATCACAGGATGCCCAAGGCCCCAAGGGTTGCTTCAAAGCTGCTAGAACTGCTTCAATTTTCAACAAATTAGGTAGAGCCCTCTAGGCTGTAGGAAAATCACCAATGTAACTTTGGTTTGAAAAAAAAAAAAAAAATCCCTTTAGAAGCTCCAAAATGTAGATCCTCATTCTGGCCAGGTGAGAACACAGGGCAGCTCCAGAGCTGTGCAGATCCTCCCAGCCCTGAGCAAACAGGGAGCAGAGAGAGGAACCCTTCAGAAAGCAAAGGACTTGCTGGTGGCCCACAAAGAACTAACGGATCCCATAAGAAGCAAACAAAAAGCCACCTGTCAAGTCCTACTGGTCCTGCCTCCAGCAAAATACATTGATCTCTATCATTATTGGTTCATCCTTGGTAAGAGCATTCCAATAGCACTCGTCCCATTCTGGAAGGATTTACCCATATTGCCTCAGGAGCCACTATGAGATTAGGGAGTGAATGAGTTCTGTACAGTACAACAGCCTCCTCAAAGAAAGAGGGATACACAGAAAACAGGAGAGGTCGCTCAAGGGAAAAGAAAGGAAAAGAAAGACAAAAGGATGTGCCAGCAAGTCTTCAGTGCTGCACTTGGAAAAGAGAAACGCGCCAGGCAGAAGTGGAATGACTCCCCTTGCCAAAACAGCCCTCCTTAGTTTATTTTTTTTTTCTTATCAGCCAGATGTTTCCTCTTATATCTCACATTTAAAAAGAAATGCAACAGCCAGAGCTCGGTCCAGCTCACACCAGCAGCACTTAGAAAGCCCTTTGTTGACAGACCATTGGTTTGACTCCATCCTAGCACAGGGGCACTTGGAACTCACCATTTTCAGTGGCAATATTTATTTGCTGATTTTAGGTCTGACTTGGCAGCTCTCCCGATTACAGAGAAGCTTCAGAGAATGAAGCACATTGGCAGTCCTAACAGCAGGACTGGGAGAACATTGGAAATTCATTTTAAAAACAAAGTGGGTTTTAAAAATAGTGGGAGATGTTAAAACAAGTTTTGGCCACATAATGATGCTGTGGAGGAACTGTTTGTTTTTATAAAGACTGGATCTCAAACACATGCTGCTGTAATACTGCAAATAGCCTTATAATAACATCTGAGGCAGATCACTGGCCTCGACATACACTGCTTTCTGATTTCCCATTTTTCCCCTTGCCAGGTACATAACTCCCTCAAAGCACAGCTTTGGGGTTTGTATCCTCAGATCAACGTGAAGAGCACTGACATGCAATTATTTTACAGTCACTCGTGAGGAACATCCAAGCTCAGCCTCATCCTGCCAGCAGCCACCCTTATCTCCCATCTTCAAAGGGCTCCTGGATCCCCCTGCTCCTCTCAGCTATCAGAGAGATGTGTCTCTTGCAGATCTGAGTCCCCTGGTGAATTTAGGGTGTGACCTGCAGAATCCAGAGACTGAGGGACCCTTAATCTGAATCCTCACAGGCTGAGCAACATGTTCACAAGTTGTTCTTTATAAAAGTACACAGAAATTGGGCTTTCAAACCAGGAGAATAATTAGGATGCTTTCATTAACTCCATTTTGGTTAATATTCCAACAGTCCCACTTACATGAAATGGAAAAAAGCAGAGCCCAGAGAGCAAGCCAGGCACAGATCACACCAAGAGGCACAAAAAAAACCCCATGAGCAACAAGTGGAGAATCTTACAATGGATAGAGATATTTCATAGAAGCACCTCCCCTCCCAAGAGATTAGTGTTGACTCCTCTCCCCTGGAAGAGCCTGGTCCACTGTGTTTTGAAAAAATGTATTATTGAACACTAGAAAGAGAGCAAAGACCCCACTGCCTCCTCCTCATCCCTCCACACAAGATTCCTGGAGATACAGCAGCTAACAACCCCTGATTCAGCTCTTCTGCTCTTCCAGACATGGCCCTGCCATTCGCAGGACAGATCCCTGTGCAGGGGGAGAACCATACATCTTAATCAAGATTTGGATGCAAGTCTGAGGGCAGACTTTTGCACTTCCTTTGAACAGTCTGTTTAATTTTGGGAAGCACTCCTCACAACAAAGTTTCTCTAATGAGCCTCCCCCTCCTAACTCCTCTCCATCTCCAATTTCACAACTTCCTTGAAACAAATGGAGCGTTGCTCTATAGAAAAAGCAACAAGCAGGTCCCCATTCAGCAGAAATGATGGAAAGTTTTCTGAACTGCAGTGTGTGGCTGCTTTGTCTTTCTTTTGTATCTGTATGGCTAATTTTCTTTCACAGGAAGGAGAACTGTACATTGATTAAGACAAAATTTCCCCTACTTGCCTGCAGACCACACTACGAGCCTCTCGACTTGCTTTGTAGTTCGATGTGAATTCAACCATGATACAATTTTCAGAGCAGATCACTTTGAGAGGGGGAGCAAACACACAGGAGGAATGAACCAAGGAATCTCTAGGAAGCAGTCACTCGGAGACAGTTATCTGGTTGGCTTTCAGCTTCTCTGAGAAGCTGCTAATGAAAGGCTGAACACGTTTGCACAGCCAGCTCGGGAGCCACTGTGCTAACACACCAGAAGAACTCTGTGCTGATGGAAAAGAAACGTTTGACATGGTCTCTGCCCTCTGTGCCTTTACCCACACGATCTGCAGTCACCACTACCACAATTTTCTCTTCTGTGAAGGTCCCACTTAGATTCTTGATTGAGTAGTGAATGAAATTTATACATATGTATTCATCTATGAAAAAAGTGTGTACAGTTTTTAGTATCTATACAAATCACATTCTATAGACCCAGAATAATCATTACCTACAACATTTGCATCTCTTTCCATTCCCCTTCCATTATCACCTGCTCCCAGAAGCCTGGATTAGGAGGGTTCTTGTTTTTCTGTGAGGCACCTGACATGTACATTCTCATTTTAGCTGGAGTTCCATGCTACAGCAGCATATGTATTTAACAGAATAAAATGATCAGGAGAATGACACAGAGCCTCACATAGCTTATAGCTGTTAGGTACACGTGACAGGCAGTAATCCTTTGTCTCAACTGGACTTAAATTATTTAACTCAGTCTGCTTACATTAACCAGCCAGGGAACTGGTTCCACCCCATCACAGTCCCCTGCACGGGAGAGGCCACAGCTCACCACGTTCACAACATCATTTACAGTGTGCAGGAAAACTCAAACCAGACTCCCCAAATTCTGGTTCCAGCACCATGCTGGACAGAGGCACCTGAGTGGCTCATTCCACCTTCCAGCCTGGTTTCCACCTGGGGACACACACTATTTACTGTGCACCATTACACTGCTACTCCTACAATCAGCACAACGTTGTGATGCTAAACTTCACAAGGCTTGCTTAGGTCTCTGCCCTATGAAAAGAAACCCTTAACAGCCAGTGAAACACTCCTCTGCAGGTGTAATTTCTTCCACTGAAGTAAAAGAAAGCTCAGTTGCTCACTCCAGTGGGGTCCAATGAAGTCCTTAACATCTTACTCACTTGGTGAATAAATCATGAGCAGATATGACAGCCCACAGCATCTCCTCCAGAACCTGTGCTTGTCAGCAGCACAAGGGAAGGCTGGCCTGCACTTGCAGGGCCAAACCCATCTCTTTATAGGGCTTTTCCCTTGCAAACATCTGGGGTTTAATGATGTAATTTATTCTATTATCTTTCTTCACTGACACCATGATTATAAACTCAGAGTTGAGGCAGAGACCTTCACACACATTTCTTTAAACATTTGATTTGCAAGTGAATTTTTTGGCTCAGCTCCTGTTCTTTTGGTGTTTTTAATGAGAAGGCAGAACCCAGCAATAATTGGGTATCTCTCCAGCTATTCCCAGCAAAGACAGGAACAAGATATGTAGAGCCTTCATTTTCCTTTCACCCTTTGTCTTGGAGATCAAAGCCTGCCACCAGGTCTTTAAAGATTTGACAGAACCACAGAAATCAAATATTGAAATTATCTTTTAGGTCCCATCTTGTGCATCATCTCCTTGGGCCAGATGAAGATGGCTCTCTGCAACAGTTTTCAGAGTTTTGTCACCTTTGTTTCTTACTGCCTTACCTTAATGCACCCATTTAACCACAATTAAAAGCTTTGCTGATTTCAAGACAAAACACCAAAGCTTTTCAACGCAGTTGTGAACAGGGCAACTAAATGAAAGGAACCAAACATCTTCCATCCCTGTAAGCTCTATGGCCCAGTCCAGTCTGCAGCATCAGATTTTGATAGCAAAATATAAGAAGGATACATTTGTCACTGCACCTACACTTACTTAATTCTATAAATAGACCCTTAGTGAATTAGTTAAATAAAATCAATCAGTGAGCTGATGTCAGTTGTTAGACCACCCCATGAATAGTATAAGTCCTGTACTTGCACTGTTCCCACTGATACAAAGCCCTGCTGGGCACGGTGAATTCCTCACAACAATGCTGCTGATCCTACAGAAGTTTCCGCTGTGGTCACAACTTTAACCTCTTCAGCCCAGGGATCACGACAACCCAAAGTCTCTTTTCTTTCTTGCAATCCTCAGCATGTTTTGAAACGGCCCCTTTTGCCACTAGCTGGGTTGCCAGCTCACCTTTGGGGGTGTATAACACACCCTGGCACACAAAGCCCCAGCAGGCTGTGCAGAGAGGAGGTGATGCCCATGACAGACCCAGCAGCACTGCTAAGCTTTATCTAGTGCTGTGTTTAGTTAGTTTAGATGTGAGTGTAAAAGCCAGGATTCAGTGGCCACAGATCACCAGCCTGAGGCATGCAAACTGAAGAGAGGTCAGATGAAATTAAGAAACAGAAGCAAATACATCCAGAGTAGCCATCACTGTTTAGCTGCAGGCACCAGGCTTGTGCAGGGACTCCACACCTACCCAGAGAGCTCCTGGGCAGAGGGTGACAACCCAAGAAGACAAAGGCAGCCCAGACATCAATTACAAGTCAAAGGGCGAGACATGGCAGATGCCACAGAAAAGCAGATACTCTTTTAAATTCAATCAGTGCTGACCCAGGCAAACCACTGGAAAAAAAAAAAAAGCTAATCAACAAAAGAGAAAGGAGCTCAGACTGATCAACTGATGGACACATTCATGTGGGCTTCCTCTTTCTCTCTGCTTTAGATGGTTCATAGCTTCCAAAACTACTCGGTGCTCCCTTTGTCAGCCTGTAGCATGTCCCTGAAGAATAGTATGAAGACAAAAATCAAACAAATGAAAAAATAGAATGCTTTGGCTTTCTGACATCAAAGACTAAAGCAAAAGTTTGTATTTGGTCCTTGAATTCAGGAGTAGCAAAGGCTAGAGATGCCCACTGTCCATGGAAGCCGTGGCTGTCCAGCAGCTTGCTGAGCAAGGCAGTTACCTTTCTCCTGACCCAGTCCTAGGTTAACCTTGGCATGTGTACTTCATTTCTTGTTAGTGCAATTAGCATAAAGCATTCACAAAGGGAGGGAGGGAGGGCTGGCTATTAAAGCAGACACCTAGAAAAAGACACTTGTTTGTTTCTGCCCATCTATGACAGGCACCTCTCCATAAACATCACCAAACTAAAGCACAGCTGGTATCTACATTTTTTAAACAATGAAAAAAAAACACCAAAAAATCCAATAAGCAATGGCAATGTTTCTTTGGAAGTCTGATGGAACACTAAATAGACACCTAAGCACAAGTAACCACAAACAATGACAAAAAAAAAACCCAAATTTTTTCTTTTTTCTTTTTTTTTTTTTTTTTCTCTTTCTTATTGCCACAGACTAGAGTTTTCAAAGGGAGATGAAAAAAGCCAGGCTACTAATTGTTATTTCCTCCTGATTTACAGGTACTCAGATATGGAGATGATACAACAATCATGTTAGAAGCAGAAAGTAAGATCTCAGAAGAGAGACCAAAAGCTCAGTAACTTCCCATGGCATTTATGTGCTTTGGAAAAACCAAGCACCATCTCTTTCAAATGTTCTGTAACAAATGTGTTTCCCCAGATTCAAAAAAGAAAGGAGAACACATGATAGGTTTAAATAGCCCCAGCATACTACAAGGATCAGTAAAAAACAACCAGTTTAGACAGAACACAACATTTTCCAAGCTATGCTCTCTCGCTCCTGCCTCCCACACACATTGAGATGCAGAGTTGTGATCACTGCACTGCACGTTTGCAGAACCTTTCTCCTCACAGGTTCAGCAAGGTGTTGAGGAAGTTTTGGAAGCCCTGCACTTCAGAAATGCAGATACCTGGAGGTTCAGATGAGACCTGAGGAGTCTGCAAAAAACTGGAAGGATAGTCACAGGAAATCTGAATAAACCAAGACTTCTCATCTGCTTTATTTGGCCGTTAATTTGTAACACGTATCTTAATCTAAAACTAGAAAAAAAATTATCTGCAACAGGAAAATTGCCCACCCCTGTTTCCTGAAGTCTTTAGTAGGCAACTTAGGAATTTGACACGGAGACAGGAATTGCCCCCCTGTGCTCACAGTGTCACTGTGGCTGTTACTTACAGCACCAATCCCACAGTGACAGAAACGATTTGCCAAAAGAACCATGATTTTTCAGGTATAACTTACAGCCCATTTCCCAGATATTTTACATCTTTTGAATCAAAATTTCCACCTGCGATGCCAGAAGTCATCAACTGTATTAAAAAAAGAGCAGGTGACACTGTCCTTGACCACATTACAGGCTCAGTACAATGACACCAAAGGGAGCTTGTCCAAAGACAATAAAAAAAGACCCAGGACAGGCAGTATCTGGCCAAGAGCACATCCATGGATTGCTGAACCAGCTGTGAGAAACAGCACACTTCTACATTAGACTTAACCTCCAAGCTAATTACAATTGTTATTGCTGCTCCATTTCTTTATCAACCTGATTTTATTTATAAATATCCTCCCGTTTTGCTGGCCCTGTACACAGGAATCTCCACCCCCCCAATACTTCAAGGGACATCAGTTTTGAGGAAATGCAACTCCCACACTCTGACTGTTAACAGGAAAAACAACGTTGTTATGCAACACCACACTGTTCCAAAACATCTCGGAGACAGACCCTCAGCTTCAGCAGTTTCAGAGGCAGAAATGGGAGTTTATCAGCTATGGAACAAATTCATAGGAAACTACAAACAGGGTCCAGATAATTAGCAAGCTTGTGCCCGAGGCTCCTCCACAGCAAACCCTGGTATTCTGTACCCACCAATGTGCACATGCAAGTATTTAGCAAATCCATAAAATTTAAGATCCAAATACCCTCTTATTGTTTCCTCATTCAACTGCAGATTGACCAAAAGAAATGCTGCCAAATAGCACTTTCCACACCACCTCCCTGACACTTTCTGCCAAAGAGGTTTGAGGCTTTTTTTTTTTCCCCTGAACTTTTAAATGGTCATAAATTAAGCCACATTGCCAAGTTTTGTTTGTGAAGGAAGGTTATCAGAGATAACCCCTCTCTCACAGATAACCCCAAGTGAGCAGAAATGAGGCACAAGTTCCTCTCTCTTGTTTTTCTTAACTACATCTTTTCAAGACTTGATATTCCTCTTGATTATTAAACTCGAGTAATTTTAAAAAAAATCTGTCTTTCAGAATGCAGCAATTGGGATAGTTTAAAAGATTAACTCCTGACACAAGACAAGTAAATAAAGCCAGTAAATTCTAAATAGCAAGGATGCAGTTAGACATCTCCATGAAGGACTGCAGCCAACACATCCAAAACTCAGCCAGCTCCACAGCAACAACCCCACAGAGTGCAGTATCCCTTTCAGTAATAACTTCAGATAAATGGTAAATAACACATCCATCTTCAGTAACAACAGATTTCAAAGAAACGTACAGTGTAATCTCCTACTCAAAAATGTATCTTTTCTTAAGAGTGAAGAAAAGAATTCTTTTGCAAAATTGCTAGGAAACATTTGATGATTACGGTCAGCACTCCTCTGGATTGTGTCTTATCAAGAAGCTGGGCAGTTTGCAAAGCTTTGTGCTCAGTCTCTCTTAGCAACCTCTCCACAAAGCCCTGACCTGGCCTGACACTGATAAAGCCTGTGGGGAGAGCACAGGCAAAAGGTGATACAGCTCCAATCCTACCTTTCACAAACAGATGCTCTACTACAGATTAAAAAAAAAAAAAAAGAAAGGAACTCAATCAATAGAGCTGCTGCTTTCCAGGATCACAAAAGTGTATGTAGGACACCTGTTAAGAGCAAAAGCTTTCACTCTCCTTCAAATGGCCAATTATCCAGCATGAGATCAGAGTCCAGTCAGCACAGCTACTAATTAGGATTCTCCCAGCCTTCTTAATTTACAAATTGCTTCTTCATGCCTTCTCCCAGGTTCTGAGAGTTATCACAAATGTCTACAAACACAACTGGACAAGTATTTCAAAGCAATTCGGTTCTGTATAGAGTTAATCCAGTGCATTCAAAATAACTTACCCACTAATAGCTTCACATCCCTGACGGTGAAATCCGGGTCAGGCATTCTATAATTGGCAAAGAAAGCAATGTTAAATACTGTCAAGATAAGTATGGGTACAATTTCGTTACCATAATAAAAGAGGAATAAATGTCTAGAGCTCTTTGTCTGCAATGCAGTAGGTGGAATCAAGCAAGGCCTCTCTGAAGCGTGGACAGTGTGAGTTTTAATGACATACATAACGTCTTGGCATTGGCAAGTGTACAAAAGTTTCTCTCCTCCTAATGAAAGAAGAGAAGAGGTGTCTTTTCAAGCACTCTCTAGCAGCACTGGAGTGGGAGGGAAGGGAAGGAGTTGGGGGTGATTTCAACAAAATCCTAAACCTTTACAGCTTGTCCCTGCTAAGCAGCTCGTAGTGGTTTGTGGCTGGTGGTGCCCCACGTACGTTCCCCATGGTGAGGCAGTGGAGACAAACTGGGACACAGAGCAGCAAAACCATTTGTTCAAATCAGGTCATCACAGGCAGCACCCCTGCTTGCAAATCAAAGATCAAAAATCATTGAGTTCAAGCTCCTTTCTTTTAATGGCTACTCCAAACCTCCTCATCTGGCAGAAGACAACCTGGCTGTATTTGGTGGGT
>NW_008625138.1:25988-35503 GCF_000691845.1 Merops nubicus
TCAATTGGGGCTAATTCAGAGCTAAATTAAATGATAGCATAATGATTCACTAGTATCACTGCATTTAAAGGATCACTTCTAACACAGGCAATGTTTTAGGGTTTAATGTAATTAGACAATATCCTAGTACATCAAGTGAGCGAGTTTTACATGTCAGATAGAGAATAAAATTCTACAACATTCAGACTGGATGGAAAAAGAAAACAAAAACAGTGGTGGGGTTTTAAAGCTGATTGCCTTCATCTTAGTGACAGCGTTTCACACTTCATGCAAAAACTAAGGAACTGTAATGGAAAACAGCCCTGTGGGACCTGCCAGCTTGGTGCTCTGTCCCTCTTGTACTGCTGTGGGTTGAAGAGAAACAACTTGCTTCTGGTCATAAAGGACTTTAGACATAATTCAGTTAGAAATAAGAACAACCCAGCCTACAGGCAAACCATTTCAAGCAATAGTATTTACTACTAAGAAAACACTGAAAGGTAAAGTTAAAAAATGCATTTGCTTTCACACATATATCTCAAGAACCATTTACCAGATTCTGTTTTGTCAACTTTGTTTTACCCTTATCACCTCCCTCTGGTGGGATGTGGAGGCTGGACAATAACTTGTTAGTTCTCTGCCAATCCTCACATCTTTGCATTGAGCTAGGAGGGCCCCACAGCTTTGGAATTCACTCCCTCGCAGGCATGAAACAGCCTGAATCTGCTGACCCTCAGGGTTCATCCTGTTCTCCAAACACTAGAAAGTCAGAAGGAGGGGAAGGAGGAACTCTTTGTGGGTGACAAGAAGGTGCAAAGCTTATCTTCAAACGACACAGCCTGTATTGTATGTCAGACAGGCAGAGCAATCAGATGAGCAGTCTTTTCCACATTTGTATAAATCAAAATAAAAATCAACAACCAAGATGGGTAACAACCCTAACCCAGATGCATACAAGCAATTCCAGTCTTTCCAAGAGCTCCAACAATAAGCATTACTCAAACTGGAAGACTTACAATCCTCCCTAACAATAAATTTGCAAGTTTAGGTCTTTGGAGAGCACACCTGGCATATCCTCACTTGTTTTTTCTCTGCAGTCTCAGGATGTGTGATACATTAGAGGAAGAGCACACTGAGGAAAGCATTTCAGGCTTGAACACAGCAGGTTCCATTTTGTAGCTGGATTGTCTTGGGAGGTCCAACTTTAAATCAAACCCATTCTGCTGGCTGCTGAGACCATTAATGATTCTAATTCTTCCCCAGCCTCACCCAGCATAGCTGCCACACTCACTCTTACCCAGCTAGGGCTGGTTTGCTGTAGCACTATGATGGCCAAAAAGAAAAAATCATTCTCTTGAATGTCACCAGTCCAATGCTAAAAGTGTTGGCTCATTCATTTTCTGCACATGAATCCAGAACACCAACAATGCAAGAACTGAGATTTTTTTTTTTTCCTCACCGTTATGTAATTTTCAGGCAACTGCATCTTGCAGAAAAACGTTATGAATGCTTCCCAAAGATTTCATGTATCATAAAAAATAGGTGAAGATCAGTATAGCAGGGTGACAACAGCAAAATACAGCTAAATACACATGAGACATTCAGCATTCTGCTGTATACAAATCTCGTTGCCTCAAAGAGAAAAGAAATGCAAACACCTTAGTGTGCACAGAGTGCAAACTTGCTTTTTAGTAAGTGTTTAAAGATTTGCCAGAGAAGTCTCCTATTCAAATCCTAATGAGGATGAGCTCTGGCTAGTATACATGTCTGAGACACCACAAGACAAGAGGAGATGACTGCTGTTCACACGGGAGACAGCACCTCTCTGAACAGTGTTCTCTCTCCAAGTTACAGTCCTGGAAAGAGTCAACCCTCCAAGGAAACCAGCTCCACTTCTGCTCGGAGATCACAGGTGGACTTTCCTGCTTCTAGCCATAACAGTAACAGCCCGTGATGGTCAGAATACTCAGGCAAGCAATTTTCAGAGTTCTGTTATAATAACTTTCCCTCATCCATCTCATTCCTTGCCATTTTGGAGTACCTCCAAGCACAGTAACCAAACTGTTCAGCTATGCTTTGTACACCTGCCAGGCCCAGACATGCAAGCTGACTGCTTAACAGCAAACAGAAGTAGGAGCACATATCATCAGTTATTCAGAAAGTCTAAAAATCATCTTATACAGTTTATAGGCCACTGTATCTCAGAATCACCCTACACGCTACATGCATGTGGATCACCTAATCTACCATATCATCAGGGATACAACCTCCTCTGGACCAGAGACAGTAGTGCTAGAAAAGACCCAGTAAAGCATAATTTCCTCCAAAGCCTGAAGTGGAAGGTAAGGTTCCCAAGCCTCACCAGCAAATGGCTTGGATCCAAAGGCAAAGCAGCCAGTCTGCAGGAGTGCCAGCAGCCTAAGGCACTCACCAGGTCCAGCAGTAATGGCAGGGTGATGAGACTGAAGGTGCTCAACATTTTGGATCAGCTAGGCAGGTGTCAGTACTGTGCTGATCTTGCTGGAATACCACACACACAGCATTTGTGTACCTACACATCTGCAAAACTCATATATTGCATGCCAGCTACTCTTGATAGGTACCCAAAAGAAGTAAAAATGTAAATAAAATTAAATCATGTTATCCTGCAGAGTGCCAAATAGGAAAGTTTGCTCATGCACTTCACTCCTGTCACTCAAAATGCACATAAACTGTTTCCAACCTTCTCTCTCTTATGCAACATTTATGCCCAAGTGTGTACAAATCCTTCACAACATCCTTCCAAACTAGTAAGTCACGCTCATTTAAATACAGAAATATTAGAATGTTGAATGGCCTATAAGAGATTACTGATCTACAAATGCTAGTATTGCAATCTCCCAGAGCAGACAGTATTTAATGATTCAGCAGAGAATGGAAATATAAAAACTATTCACTCAACTAACTGTGAAATGGAGAATTCAGCTGATCCCAAGCAGGAACCATCCAAAGCTCACGTACTGGATAAAATTTGCTCTTACTTTTATCAGTATACTAAATCACCAAAAATAACCTCAGTGTTTTTACTCTCTGACAGTGAATTCCAGCTAGAGGAAGAAGTTGCACATGATGTGTGGATGGTTCACAAAAAGGAGAAAGCGAAACAGCCCTAGAAAGGAGGAAAGATGTCAGAGTAGTATTGGAATGATGCTGGCAGTCAGTAAGAAACTCAAAAGCTGGATGCTCAAGCCTGGCTGCTGAGACTATTTTAAGCTCATCCCAGAAAACTGAAACATGTATTTCTCCTTCACTATCCAAAGCACTGGCGTGTGACGGAGAGTAGGGAAAATGACTCCAAAACTCTTGCTGTGGATTAATGTTTACTTCTCTTCCAGCCCTCTGCAGCCCAGTTTGGAATTCAAGAGGCATCACCCTGACTGCCAGAGCTGCGGGACTCTGACTCGGGGGGCAGATGGAGGGGTGCAGCATTCAGTCCTGCTGCTTCTTCACTGCCAGTGCACACTGATGGGACTGCTCTGGCAGCAAAGCAGGACGTGTAGAGCCAGGCCTGCCTCTGCCTCTGCCCCTGGCATGTAACCATAGAAGGGGCAGGTACATGGCCAAAGCTCTCCCTTCTTCAAGATCTTAACAAACATTACTGGTGGCTTCCAGGGGGGTGGAGGGATGGGAGGGCTGACTGCAACTGCAGCTAAAACCAACACATCTTGAAAAACAAGACAACACATGACACAAAAAAATAGATTAATCTTTACATGATACCGTTAGCTTGAGGAGTCTCTGAACCCCTGGATCAGGAAAGACCAAAGACCATGCTCCAAAGGCAGGAGACTTCACTGAAAGCACACAGCTAACCAGAAGGAGGTGGAGGGGAGTGCCAGGTGGCAGTGCTGCAGATTTTGGGCACAGGAACAATGTGGAAGCCAATGATGATGTGTGAGCTGAGATTTGAGTGTTGCCTAAGGTGAAATGGCCTCATTATATAATCCTGAAGAATGAGCCATCAGGATTTGCATCTTGTGGTTATGGACACCAAGAAACAAGATATCTTATACAACATCTGCAGCACATCAGGCAGCCTGAGTTCTGGAGGCACCACTCTTTGGTACAGGAAACACTGGTCCCAGGCTGGGACCCTCTATACCCACCTCTGATAACCCCCTGCCAACGGCAGCAGAGGATCTGAAGTGCTGTAATGTTTGTGCCTGTGGGGTGAGCTCTCACTTCTGCACTTCTCCACTGCTGGAGCACTAGCTGAACAGGTATTGTTGGCACAGTGAGAGCTGAAGCATCTCCACAGTTTTCTTCTTGTGTTATGGGGAATTTGTGAAGTTACACACACACAGGAAGAAGACGTGGCTGCTAGGAAGGTGCAGTAGTATGTCTGTCTCCTAAACACTCTCCAGTTTCACAGAAGAGCTCATGGCTTCTTCCAGAAGAAATTATTGAGGCTTTTAGCACTTGCCCTTTAGAAGTAGTTTAAAAACAATGCACACAGAGAGCACAGCTGGCTCAGATGATTTTCCACCATTTCCCACAGTAGCTACATCCTTCAGTTGACTCCTCCAAGAGAAGCATCTCTTGAAGAAATAAACTGAACAAAAATGTAGCAAAGACTTTCAACAAGAAAAAACAAAACTCACAGTCAAGTGGAGCAGAGAAGCCAAAAAGAGGGTCAGAAAAACACAGGGTCTAATACAGCAGAAAAAGTCATTCTAGGAGTGAAAGCTCCTGAATTTGGAGGCTGAGAGGAAGCAAGAAACTGGGATGCCAAGTTGGGTGAGAAAAGTGGAGAGCACAGCCCTTAAGGGTGTAGGAGTTGCCTGTAAATAATAAAGCTCCTGGCAAAGCTAAATTGATTCAGCCTCAGGTGGTGGTGACATACACACATAGAACACAAACTTCCATTCAGACAAGCACTCAGTGGAGATGTCATCACCTCTCTAGGAACCAGGCTGGCCAGCAGTCACAAGGGAATGTAGAATAGATGGTACTTTACACCAAGGAAATTCAGCTGAGAAGATAAGACGAAAATGATTCATCACAAAAGACAAAAGTCATGCAATACATAAGCCAAGATTAAGGAGGTGGCTTCTGTGGGTGAGGCACAGTTAAGCTATGAACAAGGGAGACTCTTCTCTGCTGCTCAGGCCTTCCTGTGAAGGTTATATGGCAGGCTGTGGACTTCAGGAGTATCAGAACACATCTTTTCTATCCCTTCCTCTGCACAAACTTTAAGGGTCAAAGCTTTCTACCTGACCACATCTTCTTTCAAATAGTACAACAGAAAAATTAGGTTATTTTTCTAAAATACCAAACGAGAGTATAGAACTGTTTAGAAACTGTAAGAAATGACCAGCCTTTCTCTCTTCATAGCTAGGCTTCCTGCCTTCTAGAACATGACAGAATACGTGCATGTTCTCATCAGAAAACGAGGATACAGTCTGGCAAAGCCTTTGCACAAATAAAAAGATGGGATCTTGTTGTTTGCATTATTTAACAAGAAACTAGAGTGTGCATTCAGGGCTGTGCAGAGAAGCAGCTGGGCTTAACAATCAGTGAAAAAATAGCCCAATATAATAACAACACAACAAAATAAACGTTACTGTTAACTACTCCTGAGTATCTGTTAAGCACTTCTCATTCAGAATTCAACATACAGAACTATTTTACTGCATTGTGAGAAGCACCACAGCAGCTCCTGCTCATCGGCAAAAGGACACACACTTGTCAAATCCCCCAAACACTCCTTCTTTCTCTCCTTAAGTTCTATTGGGGTGGCTTGATTCTTTTTAATTAAATAATTGGGACTCCTCAGTTCCCTAAACTTCAAAATGTTCCAGCTGAGACTGAGCAAAGTAATTATGCTTTCAGAAAATTAATTTTTCCATCTTTCATGTACAATCAGCTACTCAGCCCCAGTTTCTAAAAGTATTAAGGAACATTCATCTAAACTCTGGATGATGTGGCTGATAAAGTATATCATTTTATATATTTCTCTCTTGGACACTGCCACTGTTAGAAAGTAACCTGCAGGATTCTCTTATTAAAATACCAAATTCTTTATGACTGGATATTAACAAAACGCAGCCTCAAAAAAACTTCACTCATGCTACATTTTAACTAGACACTATTAAATATTTACAAAGCTACAACATTCTGAAGAGATACAATCCTAATGGAAAATGACAGGCATCCTTAGACATTCCACCTGTGATGGGGAAAACAACTGAGAAGTCAGAAATGGAAGGGAGGTTCCTCTGTCACTATGGGAAGGATGGGATGCGAGAACCTTTGAATTTTATTCCTGACTTTCATCACTGACTTATTTTTGGTGGTTTAGTACCAGGCTGTATGCACTTAACTTTTATAGACCTCATTATCTGCTTGTTTGTGAGTGGAAAATAATCATTCCTCTTCTCACGGGTGCTGACAGTCTTACTAATTGCAATACAGTTTGAGATCATAAAAAGAAATATCACATACAAGTGGAAAGCATAATGGTTATTTTATAATAGCACTTATTAATCATCAAGATTTGGTTGTAACTTACTTAATTCCCAGTCCATCCTTATTTCTGAAGATAAGGGGAACTCTGAGAGCTTCTCTTTGCACATACTCAAAAGTGAAATCTGTTGGAAAAACGAATAAAAAAAAAATTCCAAAGTCAATTACAACAGCTTTAGCACCTCACATTTTCTCAAAACCTCCCCCTTTCCCTTTCTCACCAAAGCACTCCACTATCACTTCAAGGAAAATCTAAAGAGCATGCATATTTTAGGTCTAAACCGGAAGCCGCCTGACAGACAATGCTCTCCCAGCTGCTGGCTATTTTTCCTGTTCACTGATGCACATAAAATAGAATCCAGCCAGAGTTTGTCAATTAAGGTCTGGGTTGAAGCACCCAGGCTGTAATGAAATACCAAATTAACAGTTAAAAGATAATCTGAACTAAATTACTGCAAATCAGCCTAGTACTTTTGGGGCAAATGTGTAGCTTAAACTGCTTGTTTAAGTTTATACATTTTAAGCTATACTTTTCTACTTGAGGAAAAACATGTTTCTGTGTGAGCATTATGCAAGTACAGCAGAAACTCCAGATTCTGTGAACAAATCCTGGGGGGTTTATGTTAGAGTTACTCAACAGAGGACTTTTTTTTTTAATTAATCAGAAACGTAACTGCAGGAGCTGATGGACAGAGACCATCCAGCTCCTGACACTTAGGCAGAGGGTGAAAAGGGAGTAGTTTTTGTGGAGGAATCACAGTATAACACAGAAACTGAAAATTAAACATGAGTTTGTTATGTTAACACCAACCAGTATCACCTTGTTGCTTCAGTCTGCGGATTACAGAACTGGCCTCTCCTGGGGATTTCTTAATGCAATGGGCAGATACAATAGCAGTGATTTGGGGATTAGAGAGGAAGTTACAAGGCAGCGATTTGGGTGAGCCATGCCTACAAAACCCCACACTCCATTTGGAGCCTTCTGCTACAGAGAGAAGAGGAATTCCTGCAGTGGCCACGTACTGTTTCTGTGGTTCTGCTCTTCCCCCTTTCTTACAGGAAGAAAAATGACTTTTCTATAGTATCCATACGCTGCCTTAAACTGGAAAACATTGTTTGACTCTCCAGTGCCACAAAACACATGCTGCCAGCACACCCTGTGTATTGCACCCCAGCACACAGAAGTAGTTTAACTTGTACGTGCAGCATGAGGACCTCACCCCCAGCTCGTGCTGATGTGAGAAAAGCCCATGCTGAAAGAAACAGGGGATACAGAGGCTGAGCTCCCACGCCTGCAGATGTATTTCCCTCTATTTATGCAACTTTTTCTTTGCTGGATTCAGTTAGCAATTAGGATAAGTGGGGATATAATATTCCTACTTAAGAGTTACCAAATCAGAGCACTGTAATTATCCATTTACAAAGACATTAAAACTACAGAAACTTTATTGCTACTAGCCCCAAAATAAATGTAATGAATACTCCAAATAACTAAGGTTACCAAATAAATATTTCTGTACTAGATAAATCTTCATTTCTCATAGGCATTCCCATCAAAACTATTTGCTCTAGGTAAGCAAATAAATAAACCACAGCTATGCTTTTAAGGACACTCATCCAAGACAGAAAGTCAACATCAAGAACAGCATCAGTGGTAGAGGCAGAGGCAGATACATAGCCTGGCAGACTAGGGAACAAGTAGCTATGACAAACTGCACTGGAGCCAAAAATCACACCCCTGCCTTGCAGAACCTCCAGGAAAACCTCCAAGCCACATTCCTAGCAGGGAAAAAGAAAATATCAAAGAAGAGATATCATGGGAAATAAAAATAAATAAATATATCGCTCAACCAACTCCATGTGTTCAAATAAACTGACTTTTTTGTTCTTATTAACCACTGTCATTGTTTTGCCTAGATTCAATTCAACTCTTGGGTTCACAGAAAAAAACATACCCCCAATAGTAAAACTAAAACCAGAGCAATAGGAAGGCAGACCCTTTCTTGCTAATACCCCAACAAAGCGTTTAAATCCCTTGTGGGGTCGAACAAAGCAGACACAGACCACAACAAAATAACAAAAGACACTCATTTATTTTCAAGTTCCCTAGGAAGGAGAAAGCTACGGGAACATTTTCGAGCTGCTGGGCTAGGGAAGCTGTGGGCTGTGCTACAGTCAACACGGAGCAGTGGCAACTACTGGAGGATTTGGAACGGGAGGGTAGAATGTGGTCATTTGCTGGAAAATTAATTAACATTTTCCTGCTAAAAAAATAGGTGTTTGTGTTTTGTTTGGATGAAGAAGGGGTCAGGGTCGAGTTTACCTCCTAAACAAATACCTTCCTCAATAAGACAGGTATTTAATTTTTCCACCACATTTAACTTTTCTAAAAGGAACTTAAAATGCTCACGCAAAACTAAGCCTAGAGCAGACGAGGAAAATTTCTAAACTAGATTAGTGGTTCCACAGTTCCAGCCATTTCAGGAGGACTAGAGCCAGAACTCTTTCCTGAGGCAGGCGGCTCGGCCAGGGAGCCCTCGCTGAGGCCGAGTTTTGGTGATAGCCATCTGGGATTCAGGAGCCGTTTAAACAATGTCGCAGTAAATAAAGGTGATTTGCAACCCCCCTCCCCAGGCCGCCCGATTCCCGGGCAAAGCTCTTCCTCCCACCCTCCTTCCTGCCAGGCTGCGAGCGGGGCTGTCTGGCTTTGCTTACCGCGCCGTAATTTAAGTCACCTAAGCAAACCGAAGAACTTTGGGGAGGGGAGCGTTGTAACTTAATATATGACAGAAACACAAAGAAGTTATTGACTTTAAAGTCTCCGAGCCTGGCGAACAGGCTCATCGCTTGCACCCTTAGCAGAAGGGGTCCTGCATTCAATCGGGGGGCAGGAATCACCTCCGGCTAAATGGGGGCTGGGGTTTCTTACCCCTCCTCGGCCAGGACCAAATTCCCGACCAGCTCGGGGTCACGCTGGCGGCGGGGGGAGCGCAGGGCGCTGCCGTTTATCCCCCCGCCGCCTCCCACGCACC
>NW_008625139.1:0-18078 GCF_000691845.1 Merops nubicus
AAATGGTCTTGAGTAAAATCAAGGCCCTGTAAGAGAAATTTAGACTGGAATGTTTCTCCTGTTCTTTAATTTCTCAGTTCTTTTCTCTTGAACTGTTTCTGATAAATGGAAGAATTTGTTTTTCATTAATTGAAGTATCTTGTACTGAGCTTTGTGGGTGTTGAAGTCTCTGTGTTTCAAAACAAGGCAAAGGCACTTGCATGGTGGCTGATAACATGGTCTGTCTCTCCAGCACTAGGTATTGAAGGGATTTTTAGCTTTTTAAGTACTTCTGCACTGTAATGGCCATAAAGGTGTTATTTCTTGGGAGGCTTCTCAGCTCATGTTTTCTTGGAAATACGAGTTTTACAGTCACACTCACAAAAAATTACTGAGTGGCTCATGAGACACATTTTAATAAGTTTGTATTTTGTCTTTGTTGTACTGTCTGCAGAAGGAGGAGCATCAGGTGGGAGCAGGGGAGGTTTTTGGGGCTTTGTGGGCAGCCCTGGGCTGATGCTCCAGCAGCTGGCTCTGGTTGTGCTGCAACAAGAGAGGATGGGTTCCAGAAAAACTGTACTTTGGGATGTTGCCAACTCTCATTAATGAACCTGGAGTATTTTTTTCTTTTTTAGTAAGTGGCATTGTAATTGCCTTGTTTCCTTAGAAGTCCATGTTTGGGAGGTATCTTGCTGCACAAGAATCATGGCTTTTCCTTTCAGAAAAATAAATTAGAGATGTTCACTTGTTGTTACGGATTCATAGAATCCTTTGAGTTGGAAGGGATCTTGAAGATCCTCTAGTTCCACCGCCTGCCATGGGCAGGGACACCTCCCACTAGAGCAGGTTGCTCACAGCTCCACGAGGTGTTCCTCAGGGATGCTTCCAGGGATGGAGCATCCACAACTTCCCTGGGCAACCTGGGCCAGGGGCTCACCACTCTCACAGTGAAGAACTTCTTCCTAATTTCCCATCTAAATCTCCTCTCTTCCAGTCTGAAGCCATTGGCCCTTGTCCTGTTACTGCAAGCCCTTGAAAAAAGTGCCTCCCATCTTTCTGAGAGGCCCCTTGCAGTCCTGGCAGGCCCCCAGCAGGTCTCCCCAGCTGGAGCCTTCTCCTCTGGGGCTGCCCCAGCCCAACTCTCTCCTGCTGGGCTCCCAGCAGAGGGGTTCCCCCCTCGGGGCATTGCTGGGGCTCCTCTGGCCCCGCTCCAGCAGGTCCCTGGCTCTGCTGTGCTGAGGACTCCAGAGCTGCCCCAGCACTGCAGGGGGGGGCTCCTCACAAGCAGCAGCCCAGCTCGTGTTCTCCCAGGGGACATGCTTCAGCCCCCAGATCATCTCTGTGGCCCATTTCATTCCCCCCTGTTTTATTTTCTGTCATTGATTTATTTTTAGTCTCTTGTAATTGCTATTTTTTGTTTAATTTTACTCCTGTAGCTCGGAGCGTAGGTTGAGCACATGGACTGTTCTTCAGCCTGGAAGAAACAGTGTCATTTTGCTTCCATGTGTGTCCAGATGGATCAAAGCATTTAAAAATGAGGAGAAATATTTTACATTGCATTTCAATAGATTGATAAACCACCATCCTACTGATTTTTCAGTGTCACCTTTATCCTCTCAGTTCTCTGTCCTCTTTATTTTCACACTTTCCTTTCTTGGCTCCCACCTTCTTCCTTTTTGACTGTTTTCTGCTCAGCAGAACTTCTTAATGCTTTGAATCAGGTGGTGGCTCAGGTGAACACACCCTCACCGTGATGCTTGGAAGAGCAATAGGGCAGATTCCCTTTGTTTTAAATAATTCCCATTTTTCTGTGGTGTCAGGGAGAGACCACAGCAGCGTGAGCAAAGCGATGGAGAAGTTGCAGCTCTTGGATTTTGTTTCTCACTCCACCACTACTCTACAAACCCAGCACACAGAAAATCCAAGTTATTTTGGGGCAAAACAGAGGGTTTTGCCTTTCAGCCTCTCAGCAGTGGTGTCACTGGGCAGCTGGGCTGAGCAGGAGGATTTGTTTGCTTTGGAGTAGGGAGGATTGCGACACGTTTTGAAACCTTATAAAAGGAACTGGAAACGGTGGGTTGTGAAATGGGCCAATCTTGGCCAGAGTGGAGCCTCTGAAGGGATTCTGGATTGCAGTTTAAAGGAAGTTTTGCGTAATCCTTTATCATCCTCATTCTGCTCTTGGTTTTTTTCTTTTCCTGGGTGGATAATGGGAGTTCTCTTTGTGCTGGTTTGTGCAGAAGGATGCTCTGATTTGTCATCCCCCCGTTTTCCAGGTTCAGCTTTTCAAGGACCTGATCTTATCGTTGTGTTGTGTTCTCTTTGTGGCTTTCTCTGAAAGAAATGACAGTCTCTGAAGTCTCATTGGGCTGGTTTAAGCTGGTGTAGGCAGGATAACGTCCTCTTCAGCACATTTACATCCCAGTCATCACAGAGAGATGGAAAGCAAGGAGTGAGTGTGAGACCTGGTGAGAGCATCCCCTGCAGAGCTACCTGTGCTCTGCCCACACTGAGCCTTCTAAGAAAAAACCGTTGTCCTCTGCTAGTCCTTTTATTAAGAGAGGTTATTAGGAGGGATTTTTATCTTCTCTCCCTGCCACTCTTCACTCTGTACTTGGATTCTTTGCTGCTGTTATTCTCCCCTCTCCAGGGCCCTCCACTTAGATTGCCTTGTAATATCAGTGATAAGTGCTGCAGGAAGAAGACTGAAGAAGAAGAAAGCAGAACAAAGGAGTTTTCTCTTGTCCCTGAGCTGTAGTTTGCCTTTCCCTGAATTACTTTCAGATGTCTGTTTTCCTACAGTTTGCATTACAAAGGAAAACTATGGACGAAAACCAAGGAGAAGCTGATGAGAGTTTTTATTCTTCAGTGTTCCAGGAGATGGTCTTTTGGGAGAGATCATCTCCAGATCAAAACTCTCAAATTTTAGAATGGAACAAGCACCTCTCCCAGTGAATTTTGCCTTTTAATCTCACATCCTTGAGACCTGAAAGGGGAAAAAGCAGTTGGCTTTCCCACAAGGAAGTGTTTACTGAGCTAGATATCTGCAAACGTGCTGGAGCTGTTGAGCCAAAACTTGGGATCAGGTTATGGTGGTTTTATGGCCTGTTGATAAAACGAAGGGTTATTTTTTTTGTCCACAACAGACCTGTTGTGCAGGAAGGGCAGAGGCACAGTTTGCAAACCCACCCCGCCGCAGGTAACACCTTCCTCTGTTACTCTCAGTGCAAACATCCCCAACTCCTGGAGCAGAAGCTTTTGGAGAGGCTCCCTGGGTGCCTGTGCTGTTCTTCGAGCACAATATTGTAGTTTATCAGGGGGACAGCAAAATTCAGGTCACACACAAATGCTTTCCAGGCCACAGGAATGGGGCTCTGCCAGTGTTTTCCTTGGGTGTGGAAACTCCTTCACCCTCTGCTAGGGAACCGTCTTCAAAAGCATTTGCCTTCTGTTCTGACTAGAGCTGAAAAGAGGAGAAGCAAGTTCTTTTCAGGGGGAAGAATTCTTTTCATCCTTGCTTTTCAGTCTCTGGTGCCTTTGGATATTTGGGAGTCGCAGGGCACGGGCCCAGGCTCGGCTGCTTTCCCAGGAGAGCTGCCTTGAGTCCCCTGCTCCCTTGGAGTCTCTGCTGGTCAAAAAGCTTCCACTTAGCCTTTGAAAATAGCCCTGAGCCTGGGGGAAGGAGGATTCCCTCAAGAAAATAAGTGCTGACTAGGAATAGGTGGTGGTAGACAGCAGGCTTGGCTTAGATAAAGGCTTTTACACCACATAAATTCAGGAAACTTCAAGTTTATGCTTTCTCTTACATCTGTAGTGTGCAGGAGGAATGGACTTTGGTGGTGGCTGTTGGACCAAACTGTTGTTTGGTGGGTGGTTGTTACCTGTTGTTTAACAGGCTTCTGTTAAAGAATAAACATCCCCTTTCAGAGACAAACTGTTCTGTGCAATAGGTAAAGAGGTGGTAGTTTAGTCTCCTTTTCAGCTCACTCCAAGTGTTTTGGAAGTCTGTTCTATGAATCTATACTGTAAGTTGGCTTGCCCACCCCCTCCCTTCTCTCCACCACCCCTGGAAAACAAAAAGGTAGAAAAAGCCCACGAGACAGTGCTGTGTGATCAGATATAAAACAAACATAAAGAGTCCTTTCTCTACCATTTCACACTTAAATTGTTGACCTTCCTGCTGCAGATTTTTCAGGTGAAAAGGGTATGAATGGTTGAGAAAGGAATTAGACAGAAGCTTGGATAAATGGTTTATTTAAATGTGCTGACTGAGGTGCATTCTCCAGGTTAAAGCACCTGAACTGTGGGTTTTGGAAGCTGGGTAATACATGGGCAAAATGCTCCATCCTCACTTTATTTGGCATAGTTCTTCCCAAACATTTGCTGTAGGCCATAGTCAGGAGGAGACACTGTGCTCAGCAGAGCTTGAGTTTGGCTGGGTGCAGCAGATTTTATGCTTCTGGACCACAGTAGTTTCTGTTTTCAAACATGCCACCTTGTTTGAGGAATGGATCCTGCTTAAATCATTGCAAAATAATAAGAATCATAGAATTGTTTAGGTTGGAAAAGATTTCTTATATCATCAAGTCCAACCATGAACCTAACTCTGCCAAGTCCACTGCTAAATCATGTCCCTAAGCACACAGCTACATGACTTTTAAACATATCCAGGGATGGTGATTCAGCCACTTCCCTGGACAGCCTGTTCCAGGGCTTGACAACCTTTCCAGGTTGTCAAGATAACAAAAAAATGAAGACATTTTTCCTAATATCCAGACTAAACCTCTCCTGGTGCAACATGAGGCCATTCCATCTTGTCCTGTCATGTGTTCCTGGGGAGAAGTGGTTGGCACCCAGCTCTCTACAGCCTCCTGTCAGGAGCTGTGCAGAGCCAGAAGGTCTCCCCTGAGCCTCCTTTGCTCCAGGCTCAGCACCCCCAGCTCCCTCAGCTGCTCCTCCCCACACTTGGGCTCTAGACCCTTCCCCAGCAGCTCCGTTGCCCTTCTCTGGCCACGCTCCAGCCCCTCCAGGTCCTTCTGGGAGTGAGGGGCCCAAAACTGACCCCAGGATTCGAGGTGCAGCCTCCCCAGTGCCCAGTCCAGGGGGACAATCCCTGCCCTGCTCCTGCTGGCCACACCAGTGCTGATCCAGGCCAGGATGCTGGTGGCCTTCTTGGCCAGTTGGGCACATGCTGGCTCATCCTCAGCCAGCTGCCCACCAGCCCTGCCAGGTCCTTTTCCTCTGGGCACTTCCCAGCCACTCTTCCCAAGCCTGGAGCCTTGCAGAGGGGGTTGGGAGGGAGGGAGGGTAGGGTTTTGGTACTAATAACTGGAATTCTAGACAGCTTGAGGATTACTCAGGTTAAACACATTTAATACACATTTATCTTTGAGGTGAGCCAAGCTGATTCCTTTGGGGTTTTCTATTTATGTTCCTTTTTCCTTCTTGCAGACCAAAAGGGGGTTGTGCTGGGGGCAGCAGTGATGCTACTCTTGATAGCCTCAGTGTCCTCATTTCTCTGCACTCCAGGTCAGGAATACGACCTCTGTATTGCAGATAATTTAGCCAAGCAAGAAGGCTTAATAAACCCATCCCTGAAGAGATGTGGTTTTGTTTTTTCTGAGAGGGTCTTGAGGGTACTTGTACCTTTGAGAATGGGCCTGGTTTGGGGCTTGGTTGAGTACTCACAATGCCAAGACATTTTCTTTTAAAGGTTTAAGAAGTTCTTTTGAAGAATAACAGTCTTTTAACACTGCTCTGTGGAAATGAACCAATTTCATCATCCTTCAGAAAGATGCAGATAAATACTTTCAGTTTCAATTGGTTTATTCATACTCATCCATTTCCTATTATTACTTCACTCCCTTTTATTTCACTTCTAACATGGTTTTGTTGTGTTTTCTCTTTTCCCTTCTTTTCCAGTGGTCTTATTGTTCCAGAGAAAGACAGCAACGAAACGGTCCCAGAGGTGGTTGCTACTTCTGGCTATGCCCTCCTGCACTTCTTCAGTGATGCTGCCTATAATTTAACAGGATTTAACATCACCTACAAGTAAGTGCTGCCACTCCAGAGTGCCCTGGCAGGATGAGCACAAGGAGGTTTCCTTTTTCTCTGTTTTATCTTGAAATAAGCAATTGCCATCGAAGCATGTAATTATGAGTAGATAACTTGGAATTTAGATTTTTATCTGTATTATACCTTGCAACAGCTAATAACTGTGATGTGCTCCACATCAGCTTCAGTTGTAAGCGTGGGCAAATGTTTGCTCAGAAAGGCTTTGGAGTATTTATTTTATGTTATTAGGTTGAGCTGATCACATTCAGTCAAGCAGAACTGATGTATTTTGTGCATGTGGGTGCTTTTAGGCCTTCTGCTTTCTCTGGGATGCTCTTTCTTACTCAGTCCTTGGATTGAATCACTTAATTTGGCTTCTTTATAGTTTGGAGTGGTTGTGTTACATTCTTTGGTTCATATTTTAAATATTATAGGTGGGTGCTATCTCTTTGCTGACATATATTTAGTCTTCATTGATAAGCTTTTAAAAAATAACTCTAGGGCATCCATCCTTTCTGCTTTTAGAAAGGTTTTGGTTTGAGGTAAATTGTCTCAGTGTGGGCATGATGGCAGAGGGTGCTATCTTTTTGTTGACATATATTTAGTCCTCATTGATAAGGTTAACAACTCTAGGGCATCCACCCTTTCTGCTTTTAGAAAGGTTTTGGTTTGAGGTAAATTGTCTCAGTGTGGGCATGCTGGCAGAGATGGAATTTGGTGGGGACTGTGGGCTTTGAATGTTTTTGCTGGCACAGATACAGTTGATGTTTGTGCTGCACTGGGAGGTTTTAATATTGGCTGTAACTCGCAGAAGTTCTGACCTCTTTCAAAAAAAAACTCAGCTGCAAAATCCTTGGTCACAACTGACTTTCTGCAAAAATTGGAGAGCCTTCCTTAAAATGAGGTGCTTGGATTTTGGACACCAGTCTCGGTGCTTTCATCCTTACCAAGCACTTCAATGCACAGCAGATTCTTTGGAGAACGTGGGGCACTGAGCACCCCTCGAAAACTCCCCAGGACAAGGAGGAGCCTTTGCAAAGCTGAAAGGCAGCAGCTGGAGCAGGAGGATTTTGGAGGTCTGGCTGATAACATAAACCATGCCACCATCTACTGCCAGCTGCCTGTACTGCAGCACAGCAGAGACACCCTCTTGGAGAACAACCTGCCTTTTTTTCATGTTCTTTTTAAGAGATTTTAATATTTCTTTAACTCTTGGATTTCCTGATCATTTCAAACAACTTTCCAGCAGTTTCTGCTTTGTTTCTTTGCTGTGCTCTGGTCGTTTGGTTTCCTCCTGAAGTTTTTGCAGAGAGTAAAGGCTGGATTTCTTTGCAGTTTAAATCTTTATAGTTACTACTGGACAGAGAATACTTGACAAATGCTTGTGAAACTGTGGTCGTGGAGCCAATGATTGAGTTATACTGGTTGATAATAGCTGGAGTTATTATCTGTAAGTTATACTGGTTGATACCAGTATTATAACTGGAATTTGGAAGTTCATTTGGCTCTTCATCAATAATGTAGGTGGTTTTGCCTCAGCTACATTGCAGATATTATAAAATCAGAAATAATTCAGAACCAGGCACATCTTTGGCTTGGGATTCATCTCAAGTGTCTTCCTTTGGTAATAGATCCCAGAATAGCAGCTGATGGTGAGTAATTAAAGTATAAATTTCACAGACATCACACAAGCCTTAAGCACTGGTAAGGTTTAACTTACTGCTGGGTGTTTTAAAGCAATTAATCTGCATTACAAATGGCTAAAACTCCTATGGATAAGTTTTCAGAGGAGTTGCAAATGTCGCTCATGAAATGAGAGAAGAAATCTCTACAGGTCCATTGCATCAGGTTCTAGATGAGCAGCTCTTGTTGGGTTGTGTGTCAACAACCTGTTGTATCAACCTCTGGTCAACACCACTGTGGTATGTGTTGAAGAGGCACGGCTGGGGGATCCATCTGAGGACTGACAAAGCTTCTTCCTCTGCTGCCCACAGTTTCAATATGTGTCCCAATAACTGCTCTGGCCGAGGAGAGTGCAAGCTCAATAACAGCAGCAATGCTCTTGAATGTGAATGTGCCAAATACTGGAAGGGAGAAGCCTGTGACATTCCCTACTGCACAGATGATTGTGGGGCACCCGAGAGGGGACACTGCAACTTAAATGATACCAAGGCATGTTCTTGCTCTGCAGGCTGGCAAGGTGAGTCTTCTGATGAGTATGGGGATGACTTTTCTATCTCTGGCTCTTGCAGTTTGGTTGGGAATAGAAGTTCTCCACCATGAGAGTGGTGAGACCCTGGAATGGGTTGCCCAGGGAGGGGGTTGAGGCCCCATCCCTGGGGGTCTTTAAGGCCAGGCTGGAGGAGGCTCTGAGCAGCCTGATCTAGTGGGAGGTGTCCCTGCTCATGGCAGAGGGGTTGGAACTGGGGGATCCTTGTGGTCCCTTCCAGCCCTGACAGATTCTGATCTGTTTTAGCAGAGGACTTTAGAGCCCTAATGGCTCAATGGTTGGACTTGATGATCTTGAAGGTCCCTTCCAACCTAAAGGATTCTATGATTCCATGACTCACACAGAATGGTGGGGTTGGAAGGGTCATCTGGAGATCATCCCATCCCACCCCCTGCTCCAGCAGCTCACCCCCAGCAGGGTGCCCAGGGTCACAGCCAGGAGGGTTTGGGATCTCTCCAGAGCAGGAGACTCCACAGCCTCTCTGGGCAGCTGCTCCAGGCTCCAACACCCTCACCCCAAAGAAGTTTCTCCTCCTGCTCAGGTGGCACCTCCTGGGTTCCAGTTCACTTTGTTGCATCACTGACCCATCTACTCTGCAGCTGATCTTTGGTTCTGAAAATGATTTAGAATTGTAAATACGTGGTTCCAGTTGGGAGATAAATCACAGATTGCTGATGTGGGCAAGGAAATGAGGATCACAACTTTCATCTGGCCACGCACCATCTTTGTCAACTGTGCAAGCAAAATATTGACCTCTAGTTGAAACACAGGCTTTGGGAAAAAAAACCAGCTTAGTTTTTAAACCTTGTTTTCCCTACAACTTTCATCTGGCCATGCACCATCTTTGTCAGCTGTGCAAGCAAAATATTGACCTGTAGCTGAAACACAGGCTTTGGGAAAAAAAAACCCAACAGCTTAGTTTTTAAACCTTGTTTTCCCCAGGTCCTGGCTGTTCAATTCCTGTCCCTGCAAACCAGTCGTTTTGGACCCGGGAGGAATACTCTCTTCCAAAACTTCCCAGAGCATCTCACAAAGCTGTAATCCACGAGGACAAAATGTGGATTGTTGGAGGCTATGTCTTCAATCACTCTGACTCTCAGAAGGTTTTGGCGTGAGTATAAACCTAGAGAATAAAGTCTTAAGTGGAGGAACTTGGATTTGGGAATTATTTTTAGCAAATGCCATCTGACATGCTGTGTTTTGACCTAGGCTCCATCTCCAGGGGAAAACAGTAATAAAAACTTAACACTCAGGTTTGAGAGGTGGGAAAATGCTGCTAAGGGATGCTGATTTTGGCAACGAAAAAGCATCAGGTTCCTGATGTTCAGTGAGGTTTTGATGCATCTGCTTCTGATGGCATTTAACTATTCACATTATATTTCTAGGCTAGCTTCTAAATGGTATCTGGCTTTCTATTCCAAGAGGGAAGTTTTGTTTCAGGGTTGTTAGCCCTTAGATTGTATCTGTGTGACTTCAGAGTGTCTGGCTCCTTAATTAATACATCCAGGGACACCAGGCAGGGAGTGGCCTTTAGGATGGTGACATCTCTGTAATTAGTTGAGGAGATTTAACAGTAACTAAAAAGACCAAATAATTGTGTAGCTCGTGGAAATCCCCTTTTAAAAAAGCATTTCAAGCTTCCTTTTGAGCTGATAGTATTGAGGCAGATCCAGGTGGAAGCTGGACTTTTCCCCAGGGATACCTGCAGATCTCCTCAGAGATTATTTTATCTCATGAGGCTGTAAACCTGATGAGTGGAGTTCATCCTTCTATCTAAAAAGCCACAGGCCATTTTCAGGGCAGAGGGTTTATCTTCTCTCAAGATCACAGGAAAAAATACAGTTGAATGACAAAGACTTCATTAAAAAAATTCTTTTAAATGCTTTTTTTATCAAGTTGTTGGAACTTACCTGAGCTAAAGCATAAAGTTTTTCTGCTCTGGTTGTATTTTGTGGTGTGAGTTGTCATAGCTTAATAAGACAATGGTTAATTAGCTAAATAAATAGCTTAATAAGACAAAGCTCTTGCATTAGCATAGGGAAGAAACTCAGGCTAAAACAAACTAACACATGGGTGTTAAATAACAGAGCAGGCTGGGCTGGATTTTTTAAATCCCTGAGTAGTCTGACTGTGCTTTGTGCATGCTGAAATCTTGGCCTGTAGGACTTTTGGTAAATCATTTCCTACAAACTTGGCAAAGAAAAAGCCATCATTTTCTCAACTCTAATAATCTACTTCTTGGGGAATGAATTCAGGTTTTGTTATACAGGTATGATCTTATTTCTGAGGAGTGGCTTCCACTGAACAACACTGTGAACGCCGTAGAGATGAGATATGGTCATTCATTGGCACTGCATAAGGTAAGTTTGGTGCTGCAGATGGACCTCAGGGCTGACTTCTCCTCCTTCACCCTTGCCCCAGGTCAGTCTTGCTCTGGGAGAAGAATTTCTCCTTCAAAGACCTGTCCACTGACATCCCAGGCTGTGCAGTTGTCCTGCAGGGAACCCCTGGCCTGCTGTCGTAGGAAATCCATAGTGCCTTTGCTTGTGTCTTCCTTCCTTGCCCTTTTCTCAGAGATTTTAAGTCTGGCTGAGGTCAATGAGTCCATCATTTCTCTCAGACTGCCTGTGCTTGCCAGACAATGCCCAAGGGCTACAGTTTGCTGGAGTTCATCTGGTTCCCCAACTGCCTTTTTTTGTAGCCCACAAATATTTTTATGAGCTCCGTTGTCCGAGGCACTAAAGCAGAGCTGGTGAATTGGGGATTTTTGGAGCCTGCTCTCCTCCTGCAGTAGACCCTTGAATCTGTTCTGCCAGCATGTGGATTTGACCATTTTTTGCCTCATTTCTCACCTGCTGGGGGTGCAGGCCACGTGAGAGCAGACTGGCAAAGCCTTAGAAAAGGAAGTGAACTAATCCTTTACTGACCTTTTGGTTTTGGAATGTTAATTAGCTCATCACAGTGCAAGACATTCTAAAGCATGATTATAAACACTTGAAAAACTCCACGCAGCACTGTTCAAAAACAAAACACTTGAAAAACCTTAGAGGAGTGGAAATCCTTACCTGTGAGAGCTCAGTGCACATTCTGCAAATGACTGTTCAAAAGCAGGGTATGATCCAAAAGAGGAATTGCATCCAAAGAAGGGCAACGAAGCTGGGGAAGGGTCTAGAGCCCAAGTGTGGGGAGGAGCAGCTGAGGGAGCTGGGGGTGCTGAGCCTGGAGCAAAGGAGGCTCAGGGGAGACCTTCTGGCTCTGCACAGCTCCTGACAGGAGCCTGGAGCCAGGGGGGGGTCGGGCTCTGCTCCCAAGGGACAAGGGACAGGAGGAAATGGACTCAAGTTGCTCCAGAGGAGGTTGAGGTTGTCCCTGAGGAACAATTTCTTCCCCTTTAGGGTTGTCCAGGCCTGTCCCACACTCCCACCACAGGGCAGTGGTGGAGTCCCCATCCCTGGAGGATTTTCTTGTGCTCTAGACCCTTCCCCAGCAGCTCCGTTGCCCTTCTCTGGCCACGCTCCAGCCCCTCAAGGTCCTTCTTGGAGGGAGTGGCCCAAAACTGACCCCAGGATTCGAGGTGCAGCCTCCCCAGTGCTCAGTCCAGGGGGGACAATCGCTGCCCTGGTCCTGCTGGCCACACTAGTGCTGATCCAGGCCAGGATGCTGGTGGCCTTCTCGGCCACCTGGCCTCACACTAGCTCATCTGCAGTTGGCTGTCAGCCAACACTCTCAGGCCCTTTTCAGCCAGGCACTTTCCAGTCACTCCTCCCCCAACCCTGGAGCTTCAGCCCATCAATCCAGCCTGGCTCACGTCCCTCTGTAGAGCCTCCTATGCTCCAGCAGTTCAACACTCCTGCCTAACCTGGTGTTGTCTGCAAACTCACTGAGGGTGCCTCAATCCCCTCGTCCAGATCATTGATAAAGACATTACAGAGAGTTTTCCCCAGGACTAAGCCCTGGGGTACATGACTTGTGATGGGCCACTACCTGCATTTAACTCCATTCAGCACCACTCCTTGGGCCAGGCCATCCAGCCAACTCTACCCCATGAAGATTACACCCAACAACCCTCAGCTAGTGTGTAGGTACCTTAGTCCTGGTGGCTGTCATCTGAAGGTCAGTCCTGTGTCATGCACCTCTTCCCCTCTGTACCCTGATGTGGGGTGAGATGTGTGTGGTGAAGGTGTCCTGACATTATGGACTTGGGTACAGCCCCCTGCAGTCATTGTTCCTTTCATATCACATATGGTGGAGATCTGTTTCTGCTTGAGGGAGGAGGAAGACTTGGGCTGAGAAAAGATCACAGAGTGGTAGACTGGTTTGGGTTGGAAGGGACCTTTGGAGGTCACCTAGTCCCAGCCCCTGCACTGAGCAGGGACATCCCCTGAATGTCAGGCAAGTACCTTAAAACTAAAGATCATCCATTCCCACATCTTGTCCAACCCCCTGCAGGGAGCAGGGACATCCCCAACTAGAGCAGGTTGCTCAGAGCCCTGGCCAACCTCACCTGGGATGGTGCCAGGGATGGGGCAGCGACCACCTCTCTGGGCAGCCTGGGCCAGGGGCTCACCAACCTCACTGTCAAACATCCCTTCCTTCTCTACTCTACATCTCCCTCGTTGAGTTTCAAACCATCCCCCCTTGTCCTGTCCCAACAGGTCCAGCTAAATAGATTATCCCCAGCTTTTTGATAGGCCCCCTCTATATCCAACCACGATCTAAGCACTTCCCAAATGCCAGAGCTGTTTTGCATGTCTCTCCTTCCAGGATGACATATACATGTACGGTGGGAAGATCGACGCGACGGGGAACGTCAGCAGCCAACTGTGGGTGTTCCACATCCCCACCCAGAGCTGGACCCTGGCCTCCCCCAAGGCCAAGGAGCAGTATGCTGTGGTTGGCCACTCGGCTCACATCGTCACCCTGCAGGACAACAGCACGGTCATGCTGGTCATCTTTGGGCACTGTCCTCTTTATGGGTACATCAGCAACGTCCAGGAGTACAACCTGGGTGAGTGGGACCTTTCCAGCCAGTTGCTTCTCTTTAAACCCTTGGCTTCAGTCGTTTGACTGGTCTGTAGCCATCCAGCAAAGCAAAGAGAGATGTTCTCCTTTCATTTGTGTCTTGGAGAAGTTCATTCTACCTTCAGTGTTTGTGTAGCACAGAGCTGGGTAACTGTGGGACAGTTGGGATTCATGTTCCTCTCTGCAGCTGACAAAGCAAACTCTTCTCAGGTTATTGCTGTGTCCTGTGCATAAAAGGATGGCTGTAAAAGTTCAGAACAAGTTTCCACTTAACCAGGTACCTCATCTCCATTAGTGGTCATTAACCAATGCTTAGGGGAACAGGGAATGAATTTCTGGACTCCCATATCTCTGGTAGGATCTGGTCCCCATCTCCCTGGGAATAGTCCATACTCTGATTTTAGGATCCAGAGAGTTCCAGTATCACCAGCTCAGCAGGTGAGCTGGATTTCTACCTACCTTAGCTGCTGTGAAGTGGCTCTCTGGAGGCATGTCCCTTGCTCCACTCTAGACCAGGCAGAGGACACAGTTAAGCACAGGGGGTTCACATTGTGAATGTGCTGGTCATTGTCAGAAATACTCATAGGATGGTTTTGGTTGGAAGAGACCTTTAAGGTCATGGAGTCCAACTGTTCCCCCAGCCCTGCCAGGTCCCCACTGCCCCGTGTCCCTCACCCCACATCTCCACGGCTTGGAAACCCCTCCAGGGGTGGGGACTCCACCACTGCCCTGTGGTGGGAGTGTGAGACAGGCCTGGACAACCTTTTTGGGGAAGAAATTGTTCCTCAGGTTCAACCTAAACTTCTCCTGGTACAACTTGAGGCCCTTTCTTCTTGTCCTGTGGCTTTTTCCTTGGGAGCAGAGCCCGACCCCCCCCTGGCTCCAGGCTCCTGTCAGGAGCTGTGCAGAGCCAGAAGGTCTCCCCTGAGCCTCCTTTGCTCCAGGCTCAGCACCCCCAGCTCCCTCAGCTGCTCCTCCCCACACTTGGCCTCTAGACCCTTCCCCACCTTTGTTGTGCTTTTTAGGAGAAGCTCCAGTATGGCCTTATCTGTGCTTTTGACCTGTTGTCCTTAATGATCCTGCTCCAGAGCACCCACTGGCACCTGCCCTGGTTCACTGGTGTCCACATGAGGGAACTTTATTCCTCTAGGAGAAAGCTCTAGGAGCAAACCAGGGCATGTGGGGCAGCAGTCTGTTTTTCTGCTGTTGTTTTTCCCACGTGTGATCTTGCAGACTCTTAAATCTCTTTGCTTTTTGTGTGCCTGAGCTTCTCTGGAGTCCAGAAGCCTGTGCAGGGTTTCATTCTGCACTTACTACTGAGAATTGGTGTGTAATTTGACATTTTTGTTTCAGTTGCCATTACATTATGTCTAGAGTGCTTCAAACCAATGTTATTTTAGCCAGGGAGCTCCAGGACTGTTAATCACATATTAGTTTTTAACTGCAGTGTTCTTCACAGTCATACTTAAGTTGGCTTCAGTGCTGTCTGCCTTTATATATATCAAATCAAAATGCTTTTGGGTCCCATTCCAAATCAAACCATGGAGCTGGCGTTTTGAAATTGAAATGTCATTGAAATGCAATATATTATTTTTGTGCTTTTTATCTCTCATTTACTTAGCTTCCCTTTAAAATGGAATAAGAGACTGCAGAGGAGCTCTTTCTGCTCTTATTAAAAACATTTGACACTTCTTCTTGACAACAGACCCCTGCTGGGGAGAAGATTTTTGGATGGGAAGGGATAGAGACGGTGTCTAGATCTGAGGCAGGGGAAACTCAATTTGTTTCACCACCAAATTAGTTGATCAGTTTTTAATGGAGGGGAATTAACCATGTCCTGTTCCTCCCATTTTTCATTTCTCAGCCACCAATACCTGGAACATTTTACAGACAAGTGGAGCTTTGGTGCAAGGAGGGTATGGTCACAGCAGCGTTTATGACCCAAATACCAGATCCATCTATATCCACGGAGGTTACAAAGCCTTCAGTGCCAACAAATACAGGCTGGCAGATGACTTGTACAAATATGAGGTCGATTCCCGGATGTGGTAAGTGGTTCTTCTTCCTCTGTGCCACCCCAGGGTTGCTTGTAGAGGACAAGAAGAGGGGGTGTTGGCCAAGGGTACCGTAGTCCACGGTTCCCTGCATTCAGAGGGGATAATGTGCTCTTGTATCTGTTATTTTCACATCCCTTTATGACTAGAGCATCATATAATCACACATAATCAAGGCTGTGAACGAGCCAAAAAATCCATTTCAATCTATTGTCGTATTAAAGCTGAAAAGAAAAATATTTGATGGGGTTTTCTTGCCAGCAGCACAGACTGTGCATACGAGTGCAGTTACTGCAGTCAGCTGAGTGATAATTCATGCTGCAGTTAAGACCACAGAAGAATTTCTATTATAACCCCATTTTCTTCTGGCTCTGTAACTGCTTGAAACGTTCATTTCTTAAGCTGAAATCTTCAGTGATTTTTTTTTTTCTACCCAAAGGTGAGTTTTATTAAAAAGCTATAGCAAAACTTGACAACTTGGAGCTGGAGAGACAAAATACCTTTGCCTCAGATTCATGCTTAAAGTTGTTTTTAAAGGCTCCTGACAAAAAGAGGAGCTTTATCTTTTGAGTTGCCACATGTAAATTTGAGTCACTGTCTCTCTTTGAGAGTTCCAAATAGCTTCTACTTCTGCAGCAACTGTTTGGGAGGCTGGAGTGATGAGTAAAGTCACTAGTGAGTAATTTCCTAAACGCTTCCTTCCTCCTCCGCTGCACATGCAGCAGTAACCACGCTTCCTTTCTTCATTTCAGCCTCCACCTCAGCCACAGAGCAGGGAAATCTGCCTGAATAGGCAGAAAATTGCCCACATGTGACAATACTCTTTCAAACTGCTGCAGCCCCAGCTTCCTTTGGTGGCTCTTGTTCTGTCAGGCTCGAGAGGACTCTCAGAACAAGGAAGGAGTCACCTTGCAGCCAGGGGTGCAGGAGTGTCTGCTCTTCTTGAGCTACACATTTTTGGTGTCACTGAGTCCCTTTTTTTCCATCCTGCAGTAATTTAGACCCTCTGTCCCTCTTGTGATTTTACATAAGGGTAAAAAAGCAGTCCCCTGATCTATATTTTGGCAACTTTATCCCTGTGTTTCAACTGGCAGCTTCACAGTCTAACGCTGTAGCCTTGGCAGGGACAGAGAAATGCTCAGGGAGTCTGTGTGCTGTGGTACCACTGCTCCTACATCAGACACAGCTCCTTGCTCTGGGTCTAAATATTGCAGAATATTTCATTGTTAAAGTCTGGGCTTCCATTTGGGATGCTGCTGTTCCGTGGTGTCTCCACTGCCTGAGACGCAGACGTGGCTTGGGATTTCCCTGCAGTCCCAAAAGCCCCAAATTCCCAGGGAGACTCTCCAAAGGGTGACTCGTGTTCAGTGCTGTTGATCATCCTGATTCAGAGTGAGATCAGCAAGAAGTTTGATTGATGCTTCCCAGGATTTAGTCTTGGATGAAGTGTTGAGTTTGGAGGGTGTTAAGCTGCGGAGCCGCGTTCTCGACAGCTGAATAAATAGCCTTAAAGTAGGTTTTTTAGTTTTGAGCAACAGGTGGTGCCAAGTTTGAAAGAATTCTTTAGGTTACTATGAAAACAGAGTTACTCTAAAATATTGGAGTCCTCCCAGGTGGTGTCCATAGCAGCAGGTTTAGCTGACTGTGCTCTGAAGAGCAGTTAGTGTGAAAATTTGATAATCCCCGGGGAAGGAATCGATGATTTTAAGATCCATAGCTTTGGAAAGGGGCTTTCATAATAGATTTCTCTTATAAATTGGCAAGCAGATAGGAAGATGAGAGAAGAAAATGGCAGGAGGAATCGAACAGTGGGGAAAGAAAGTTCTTAAAGACCTCATGAGAAAAAGCAGATCAGTCAAATCTCCTCCCGCCTCCAAAACCTCCTTGGACTTGGATTTCTGGGTGGGTTTCTCCTTGCCAGGTACTGCTGGGTTTCATTAACACACAGCCCTTTCTCTTCCTGAAGGACAATTCTCAAAGACAGCCGCTTCTTCCGCTACCTGCACACGGCCGTGATCACCAGTGGGACCATGCTGGTGTTTGGAGGCAACACCCACAACGACACCTCCATGAGCCACGGGGCCAAGTGCTTTTCTTCAGACTTCATGGCCTATGACATTGGTGAGTCCTCAGAGAAATCAGAGCTCCTTTTTGTTTTCCCCAGATATTCCAAGAGAGCTGTTTTTAGAATGACTGATTTCCAGGCTGGGTGTATGATACTAAACACTGCTAAGCATGCTGCAGGAGAAGAGGTAATCAGGAGAGGCTCGTTTAGCTTGCTGCCCATTACCAAGCAAATGAGCTGGTGCAGTGATTTCTAGGCAAATGGAGCAGCAGTTATTTGGTCAACAGTTTATACACAACCTTAGGCCTTCAGAATTATTTCTTACACAGAAAGCATGTTGTTCTGCCAGCTCGGCCATAAAGCTGTCCTGTTCTGCAGGGAGCCAGACCTACCCTGGGCTGCCCCCCCAGCAGCGTGGGCACAGGGCAGGGAGGGGACCCTGCCCCTCTGCCAGCTCTGGGAGACCCCCCTGCAGTGCTGGGGCAGCTCTGGAGTCCTCAGCACAGCAGAGCCAGGGACCTGCTGGAGCGGGGCCAGAGGAGCCCCAGCAATGCCCCGAGGGGGGAACCCCTCTGCTGGGAGCCCAGCAGGAGAGAGTTGGGCTGGGGCAGCCCCAGAGGAGAAGGCTCCAGCTTGGGAGACCTGCTGGGGGCTGCCAGGGGCCTGCCAGAAAG
>NW_008625139.1:18220-19166 GCF_000691845.1 Merops nubicus
GCTGCCCCATCCCTGGCACCATCCCAGGTGAGGTTGGATGGAACTCTGAGCACCCTGCTCTAGTTGGGGATGTCCCTGCTCCCTGCAGGGGGTTGGATGAGGTGGCCTTGAAAGGTCCCTTCCTGCCCAACCCAGTCTGGGATTTTGAGCCTGTTTCTCCTGTCCTTGGTTTGTCAGTACAGGCTGTTAGGACAGGTCCAAGCACTGGACCCTGCTGAAGCTCAGCTCCTACATTACACACTGTTGGTTTTGTTGTGGGCTGCCTGGCTTCTTTGGCCATGCTGTTTGGAGTGTCAGAGGGTTGGTGTGGACACTTTATTAGCATGACTCTCCCCATCAGCACTGTTTAACTGTCAAGCCAAACAATTGGCTTTTATTTGCAAGGTTTGTGTCAAACTTGGAGAAGTTTGAGCAGCCAGGAGAGGGCAGCATTTATTTGTGAATTTGGAGTCCAGAGATGCTGCACTTGAGGAGAAGAGATTAAATTATATAAAAGAATGTACATTCACATCTAGATTAATTTACACTGGAGAAAATAAAAAAGCATTTTATTATATTCCTCCTGTCACATTCTACCTTCTGCTCTCAGAAGTCCTTAAATGTGGGCTCTTGTGGTTGATTCCCTGAAATAACCCTGTAAATCCTGAAGTTTTGGGGTGGGTGCCCACTGAGATGTCCCTCCTGGTTTGTGACAGGAATATGGGAGGAATTGGGTTTCTTTTGGCAGCTTTGTGCCATTTTGCTCTCTGCTGAGGGACCTTTCCCTTCTTCTTCCTGTGATTCCACGTGATATCCCTCTGGAATTCATTGTGTGCCCCTAATTAGCTTTGAGTTTTTTTCTTGAAATCAAGGTATTTGGGCAGTCAGGGAGTAATTTTTTTTAAGCTTTTCTAGCATTAGGGATAGATTTTTCCTCCTGCATTTTGCTGTTTTCCTTGACCTGCTG
>NW_008625139.1:19192-30273 GCF_000691845.1 Merops nubicus
TAGGCATAAACCACAAATTGTCTTTACATGGCAGGACACCTTATGCACAACTTGCCTTGTCCCACCAGCCCAGGAGCAGTGCCAGGAACGGGTTAGGGTGCTGGCTGCTCATCAGTATCCCAGCAGAAACTCCTACTCTGTGGTTCTTTGTATGTGACCTGTGCAGTAATGACATGGATCCTGTTGGTCTCCATGGGAATGTGTCTTCCTGGCCTGTGTCAAAATGAGTGTGCCCAGCAGGAGTAGGGCAGTGCCCCCTGACTCAGCACTGGGGAGGCACTTGAGCACTGAGGTGAATTTTGGGTACAGTGGGATAGGGAAGAAGGACACTGAGATGGTGGAGTGGGTCCAGAGAAGGGCAAAGCTGGGGAGGGGTCTGGGGAACATGGCTTGTGAGGAGCAGCTGAGGGACCTGGGGGTGTTTAGTCTGGAGAAGAGGAGGCTGAGGGGAGACCTTCTGGTGCTCTACAGCTCCTGACAGGAGGCTGGAGTGAGGTGGGAGTTGGTCTCTTCTCCACTGGAACAAGCAATAGGACAAGAGGCAATGGGCTGAAGTTGCCCCAGGGGAGGTTTTGATTGGATACTAGGGAGAATTTTTCTCCTGGCAGAGTGGTGAGGATTGGCCCAGGCTGCCCAGGGAGGTGCTGGAGTCCCCAGCACTGGAGGGGTTCAGAAACATGTAAACATGGCACTAGGGGACATGGTGTAGTGGTCATGGTAGTGCAGGTTGAACTTAATGATCTTGGAGGTCTTTTCCAACATTAATGGTTCTATGGTTCTATGAATAAGCCTGTAGATTGTGAGGAAGCACTGTAAATATCACACTTCAGGGTTGGGGACTTCACCACTGCTCTGGGCAGCCTGGGCAGAGCTGGACAGCCCTCAAGGGCAAGAAATTGTTCCTCAGCTCCAACCTCAACCTCCCCTGGGGCAACTTGAGGCCCTTTCCTCTTGTCCTGTCCCTTGTCCCTTGGGAGCAGAGCCCGACCCCCCCCTGGCTCCAGGCTCCTGTCAGGAGCTGTGCAGAGCCAGAAGGTCTCCCCTGAGCCTCCTTTGCTCCAGGCTCAGCACCCCCAGCTCCCTCAGCTGCTCCTCCCCACACTTGGGCTCTAGACCATTCCCCAGCTTCGTTGTCCACCCTCCAGCCACTCCTCTTGGAGTGAGGAGCCCAAATCCAAACCCAGGGTTCAAGGTGCAGTATTCAGGTAGATCTGAGTGTACATTAGTGCTTTTTATCCTTTTGTCCTCCACTTGGCCACAGTGGGGCATATTCAGTCCAAATTGCCCAGTGTTGGAAGATTTCAGGGTAGTGTTCCAGCTCTCCTTGTGCATGTGCACTTCTTGTTTCTCAGGAGAAGCCTTTGGCTTGGGTCAGTGGTCAGGGTGGGTGAGGAGCAGTTGGGTAGAGGAGTCTCACTGTAATTTTCTGACGTTCTGCACACTGCAGTGACTAGTTAGCCCTTCCTGTCTCCAAAACTAGTCTCTTTGGCCTCTGTAGGAGACTTTCCTGTTCTGCAGCAGTTCTGTCTCTGGGTGGACAAAATCCTCACTCAATCCTTTCATAGCAGTAGAGTGAGAGCTGCAGCCCTTCCACTGGGAGCTGCTCATCTCCAGGGGTGAAGAGTTGTGCTTTCAACAGCAGTCACCTCTGTTGCATATGGGATGTATCTAGAAGAAAAATAGGAACTTGACAGGCAAACTGTCTCAAAATGCAGTTCCTGTGGGTTCAGGAACCATTTATTCCATTTTTAAATAAGTTTTAACTTTATGTTGTTGCACCTCAACATGAAATACTCGTGTAAAGGCTCCACTTACACAATGATCTTTTCTCCCCCCCAGGAAAGAAATTAAAACTCTTATTTACCCCAGCAAAAATTCAGCTCTGAAGACAAAATAGAAAGGAGCTGAATGTTTTCATAGTGTATGTGTGCTATTTGAATTGTATATTTAATAAATCCTGTGCATTGTAAGTTTTAGGCTTGGCTTAACTCCTAAGTCATGAAGGGAGAGGATCCTTTGTAGTTTCAGAGTTATTCATTTTTTCCAATACTTGATCTTCAGTTAAAGATGGGAAAGAAGCTTAGAAAGCAAAACATTCCAGGCCTTCTATTAATCTAGAAAAATATATTTCTTGGCCTCACATAACTCACAACTTGATGAATAAAAAATTGCAAATTGCTGCCCAATTTTGCTGAAGTCTCCTGTGAAAAATTGGAACCATGCTTGTGCTGGTCTCAGGAGTGACTCTGGGCTGGGTTGAATTCCTTGGAAATCAAGCAAATGACATCTAAAAATAAACTTCAAAATCAAAATTTATGGAAATATTAAACCTGCCCAACCAGGTCCTATGTCTTTTCTTCAGCAGTGCCCTTGAACAAAACTTTCTGGTGGAGCAAAGGTTGGGATTGGTTTTTACCCAACAATTCTCCAATGAAATTTGGTGAAAAAGAAATAAGGAAATTTTTCTTTGCCCTCTCCATTTATTTGTGTAGTAGGATTTGTGGGCTTTTTTTTTTTTTCTTTCAGAGAAAGATTGATTTTATCTTCTACAATGATTTTATCTTCTATGAAAGATCTTGGAGGACTCTGTAGATCTTTCCAGCAGGTTGACTTTTCTGTCTTAATTGCATAAAATTGCACAAGCTGCCCCTGGGACCTTAGCCCCTGAGATGATCCCCTTCACTTTACCCAGTTTAAGTGCTAGGAATTGGCCTGGCTTCTGCTTTTGTTCCTTTGATTGCTCTGTGGGTTAAATGTTTCTTAGCTTGGTTGGTTTTTTCATGCTGCCTAAAGGAAGAAATTACCTGAGAAACCGAGTGAAAAATGGAGCAGAACTTATAAATGTTATGCTAATAGAAAAAGATGGAATAATCTCACATTCTATTAAAGGAGAAAAACAACCACAAATCCTTAAGCTATGATGAGTGAAAAATATTTTTAAAAACATGGGTATCTACCCTCTAGGAACATAATTGCAATAAAAGGGGGGGAAAAAAAGAAGATAAGTCTCTGTTCTCAGTGATACTGGTTTGGGGCAAAACTGTATATAATTCACAATATAAACAGATAAAACTTCAGCTTGTTAGGCAGTGAAAAATTCCACTAGTAAAGGAGAATCCTAGAATTGGTTTGGTTGGAAGACACCTTTAAGGTCATCAGGTCCAAGCTTTAACCCATCCCTGCCAGGTCCCCACTGCCCCGTGTCCCTCACACCACATCTCCACGGCTTGGAAACCCCTCCAGGGGTGGGGACTCCACCACTGCCCTGGGCAGCCTGGCACAGCCCTGGGCAACCCTCCAGGGCAAGAAATTGTTCCTCAGGGGCAACCTCAACCTCCCTCAACTTGAGGCTGTTTCTTCTTGTCCTCTCTCTTCTTCCTTGGGAGAAGAGCCCGACCTCCACACCATAATTATATGTCTCCCTGTGGTTATTAAAGTACTTTGGGATATTTCAGGCAGGAAAGTGTTACCTAAGTTGAGTCATTGATGGCACTGAGAAGCTTTTCTGACCAGCTCTTTCCTTAATCCTAGCCTGTGATCGGTGGTCTGTCCTTCCCCGCCCGGCGCTCCACCACGACGTCAACAGGTTTGGACACTCTGCTGTGCTCTACAACAGGTAAGGCTGCAAACAAGCTTCTGGGATGTTGATGGGTTTTGTGGAGAATGGTTTGGGTTGGATGGCACCATAAGGGTCACCTAGTGCCAAGTCTCTTGCCATGGGCAGAGACACCTCCTGCTAGATCAGGGTGTGGAAGGTGATATCTCAGTGCACTTGTACCCCTGTGTGTCTGTTGGTGCATGTGTGTGTTGTTACACCTGGATCAGTAACTCTGGGGGAGACCAGAGGGTTGAGGATCTGTTGTAAACATCTCAGAGTACTCAGATCTTCAGTCTTGTAATGCCTTCAGTATCCCCAGCCCTTCTTCTCCACTGGACTAAACCCCCAGCTCACTTAGGGATTTCAAAAATCTCTTTTTTGTTTCCTATTTCTTTTTCCTATTTTTATATGTATTTATATTTCTTATTTACTTCATAATTTCATGGATTTCCATTTCTTATTTAGCTTCCCTGACAACTTCCTTCTCCAAATCACACCTTAGTGTTTCTAAACTTGCTTCAGTTCCCACGACTTCTCCTGGGTGCTGGTTCTTTGCACAGTATTTAGGTGAAATCCTAGGTGAGATTTCTACTCCTGAGCATCATATCCCTGGAGTAATAGCTGTGCTCTCAGGTGAGCAGCAGTTACTGCAGCTGAGTTTGAGAAGTGATATTTCTCAGGAACTTTTTGTTCTGGTTCCTTTATCCTTTGAGGATACTTTCTGTGAATCCATAACATTCCTTAAAGCTCAGTTTAAGCCAGGCAGAGAACTGTCACTGCCTTGAAAAGGAAGGTGTGCTTCAAGATATTCCTTTTATCTCTCCAATCTTCCTCACTACCTACTCCTTCCACTGTGTGCTGAAGACCAGCCGTGCATTTGTTTCCATGAAGGGCAACTAAGCCTGTGCATTAGTTCTCATTCTAAAACAGGATGAAAATCATCTTAAAACCACTTATTATTCCACCAAAACTTTTCTTTTTTATTACATTAACTCTTCTTTACTCTCTTTTTTTTTAATCTGCCTTTACAAACATGGATGTTCTTAACTGGGATTTTTGTCTAACGAATGAAATATGTTTTGCCTGAAGGAAGGTTTAAAAAAAAAACCCTGCAGTATTATTTTGTTTGGGGATTTGTGGCTTTTTTTTTTTTCAAGTTGACACGATGACTCTTGCTAAGGACCATGACAATAACTGTGGTTTTGTCACAGCAGTGTAGCAAGATGTGACAACACGGAATTGTTTGGTCACAGTTTCTGAACGCTGGTTTAATGGTGTGAGACTGTGGCCCTGAGTTTTAGCCTTCCTCTCTTGCCCCTGTTCTTTGCAGGAGGATCCCACGTTTCTGCAGCATTTTAGATAGAGCCACATTGAGCAGGTGTCACCCAGAGCTTTGGCTGAAGGTCCCTCCACGACCTTGGATAGGTTTGACTGTCTCAAGACCCCTATGTTGAGATTCTCCAGCTTCCCTGAAGCAGAGGAGCTTAGTTGACCTTTTCTTCAGTGCCTTCCTTAACCAAGAGCTATTTATTGGGATTTATACATGTTGGGGTGTAACAAACCACTTTGCTCACACCTTGGATCACACTGACTTGCAGCAGCACGTGGTTTATGAACACGGGCTCAAACATTTCTCTCTTTCCTTCCCTTTCTTCCTAGCACCATGTACGTATTTGGAGGCTTCAACAGCCTCCTCCTGAGTGACATCCTGCAGTACACACCTGAGAGGTGTGAAGCCTTTGAGAATGAGACCTCCTGCTGGAGAGCTGGCCCCGGGGTGCGCTGCGTGTGGGCCTCTCCTCGCTGCCTCCCCTGGGAGCTGGCCACCCCGCAGCTGCAGCAGAAGGTCTTCGAAGACTGTCCTCCCAGGCCAGGTATGTGTCACCTCCTTCCTCTTTTCCTTCCCAAAAGGCACGTAGGGTCTTCTTCTTTTCCATGTTCTGCCTTGCCTTAGTTGTGTGCCATTACCAGACCAAGTTGAAGCTGGGGGCTCTGTAGTTGTGCTTCCATACATGCCTCGGGACACCTTCCTCTGACCAAGTGGCTGCAGCCTCTTGGGAGATGTTTCCACCTCTCCTTCCCCCTTGCTTGTTCATTAGATGTTTTTATTCCTACTGTACTGCTGTAGTCACTTTCATATCCCAAACAGAGATCTTTAGTCAGGAATCAGGCCTGGAACAGTGCTCTGTAGATGTTTGCTCCAAGAACTGACCTTGTGAGAGCCAGCAACTTGGTGATGAGCACCACAGGGCAAGGGAGGTAGATCTGGGCCCTGTGGTCTTATCCTGGGCCCTTCAAGAGGGACAGCAGGGCAAGTGTTTTAAGAAAAGTTCCTTTAATTCTCCTTCTACAGAATGTTATGGACAGGAGCATGCAAAAAGAACATTTATTTTAAGGTCTCATTCCTGTCTTCTCCCTTATGATAATTTTTAAACAACTTTTCAACGCCTCATCCCGACGCGTTCGTTGCTCTGAATTGAATTATACGAACCTTGATTCTGTAATAGATGGCAGCCTTTAATTATTTAAAAGAAATTGATGTAAAGGGACATTGCTTTGATGGGCTCTCAACGTACAATAAATTTTCACACAACTCAGGCAATAAGCAGTTGGAAAGATGAAGTGGAAAGTTCAGGCTTTGCATGAAAACGCTTCACGTAATTGAAGGCCAGGCTTGCAGCAGAGCAAGTCTGTGGTGGGAGATGTTCAACGTCCTTGGGAAATGTCCTCTGGCATCATCTGCATGGGTGTTGACTGGGCATCCATGCTTGGTCTTAGCTCATGAGCTTCCAAGTCTTGCTGTGGTTGCTGCTGGTTCTCTCAGTTGTAAGTAGTGGCTAACAGGAAGTCTACAGGCGCTGCTGCTTGGTTGTATCTTTGAACTGTATGTAATCAAGAGCTCTGTCAGGAAATGCCTGTTTTTGGTCATGCAGGTTTTTTTCTTTAATAGCTGTAGACAATGAAAAATGTGATCAGATTACAGACTGCTATAGCTGCACAGCAAACACAAACAGCTGCCAGTGGTGCACTGACCAGTGCGTCTCCATCCATAACAACTGCACAGAGGAGCAGGTAATGTCTCTCTAATGCTTCTGTAGCTCAGATTTAGCCTTGGAAATATCAAACGTCCAGCTGCCTTCATCTGCCAGTCTTACAGCCCCTGTTGTTTCATTATTTCCAGTGCATGTGTAGCTCTAAAACTGCTAACATGCTGAAATCTGTTTTTTTTTCAAGTTGATCCAAGGGGTTTTCATGAGCCTCTTCCCTTAAGTTAGGAGGCTGGCTCTGGGCTAGGTTCATGGAACACACACAGACATTTGGGTTTGCCATCAGTAGAACCTTTCCAAGTGAAAAAAAACCCACAAACTAATCCTTTTGTTAAAGCTTTAGTAAGGAAAATGTGTCAGATGGTGGCTTGGGGCAGGATCCTGAACACACAGACCAGGCTGTGCCCAGTGTCCCAGCTGTAGGTGCAAAGTGTGAGGTGCAGTGTGGTGCTCATGGCTGGTCTAGCCCAGCCTTGTTGGATGGGAAGAAGCCTCACTTCTGCTCTTTATTTCAGGTTCCTATTACTCTCTATGACAACTGTCCCAAGGATAACCCAGCCTATTACTGTAATAAAAAGACAAGTTGTAAAAGCTGTGCCATGGATCAGAACTGCCAGTGGGAGCCCAGGAATCAGGAGTGCATCGCGCTGCCAGGTAGGTGCTGCTTGAAATTGTGTGAGGAAAAACATCCAGTTCACCCTGTCCAAAATTGGGGTGTTTTCTTTTTAAATTTATTTGGTTTATTTTACCCCCAAATATGTAATCTTGTAGTGCTAAGCTGGAGTGGAACAGAGAATCACAGAATGGTTTGGGTTGGAAGGGAGCCTAAAGATCATCCAGTTCCAACCCCCTGCCATGGGCAGGGACACCTCCCACTAGAGCAGCCACTAGTTCATGTTGCTCCAAGCCCCATCCAACCTGGCCTTGAAGACACCCAGTGACAGAACCTCCACAGCTTCCCTGGGCAACCTGGCCCAGGGTCTCAGCAGCCTCACAGTGAAGAACTTCTTAGTTTCTAACCTCAATCTTCCCTCTTTCCAGTTTGAAGCCATTCCCCCTCATCCTGTCACTACAAGCCCTTATAAGAAGTCCCACCCCAGCTCTCTTGTAGGCCCCTGTTCAGGTAATGAAAGGCCACAATAAGGTCTCCCTGAAGCCTTCTCCAGGCTGAACAACCCCAACTCCCTCAGCCTGTCCTCACAGCAGAGGGATTCCATCTCTCTGATCATCTTTGGGGCCTCCTCTGGATCCACTCCAACAGGTCCATGTCCTTCTTGTGTTGGGGGCTCCAGAGCTGGACCCAGTACTCCAGGTAGGGTCTCACCATTGTGGAGTAGAGGAGTAGAATCACCTCCTTTGACCTGCTGTCCACACTTCCAGCAAATTCACAAAGTCTGATGGAATATTTTTCAGTCCCAACTGAAGAGGGCTGTGATCATTTTTGTCATGATTAGGCTGGGTTTCATCTCTCTCTTTTCATTTGCTAAAAGCAGTACTGTTGATATAATAGACTTCTGCAAGATATTACATTTAATAATGCATGCTATTTAATTTTAGAAACTAGAATTGTGCCAAAGTGTAATGACACATACTGGAGGAATTAGGCAAATAGCACCTAAAATGGGTAAGGAAAATTCTGTTATTAGAGTGTTTCCAGTAGGAGCTCATAGAAACTGACTGTTAGTCTCTCTGTAGTAACATTTTTTTCTTCCTGGTGACTGGGGAAGAAATACAGAATCCTTAGTGGTTAAATATACAGTTAATAAAATATAGACAAAGGGAAAAAAAAACCCAAAACAAATAAACAGGAGCTTTAGTGGGCATGGAAAGCCTTCCTCTAGTAACTCCTGTAGGTCTGGAGATGTCCAGGTCTGGTGTTTGCTAGTCTGGAAGGTTAAAAAAATAGTAGAGACTTTGGAGAAGAGCCATGAGAGCAAGGAAAATATCTTTTTATGAGATAAAGAGCTTAGTCTGTTTAATTTGTTGTAGAAGAAGGGAAGACTTGATCATATGTGTAAAAAGCCCATCTGAAAAATTGACACTTGAGAGCTTTCCAATCTGTTGGATAAATCTAAACTGAGATGTTGGAGCCAGACATCAGCTCTGCAGGAATTCACACTGAAAATGTCTATCAGGTTTTAGTTGTAAGAGGAATAATTAAGCCTGAAGTGTGAGGAGTTCTTCAGCAGTGAGCATGGCTGTGCCCACAGTGAAATGGGGATGGCAGCCTGGATCCATGGCCAAGGGATGGGCTTCAACAAGGCCAAGGGCTGGGTCCTGCACTTGGGTCACAACAGCCCCCTGCAGTGCTCCAGGCTGGGGCAGAGGGGCTGGAAAGTGCCCTGCAGAATAGGACCTGGGGCTGTTGGTGAACAGCCAGCTGGAGATGAGCCAGTGTGTGCCCAAGTGGCCAAGAAGGCCACCAGCATCCTGGCCTGGATCAGCACTGGTGTGGCCAGCAGGAGCAGGGCAGGGATCATACTCCAGGACTGGGCACTGGGGAGGCTGCACCTCGAATCCTGGGGTGGCGGGAGCATGGCCAGAGAAGGGCAACGGAGCTGCTGGGGAAGGGTCTAGAGCCCAAGTGTGGGGAGGAGCAGCTGAGGGAGCTGGGGGTGCTGAGCCTGGAGCAAAGGAGGCTCAGGGGAGACCTTCTGGCTCTGCACAGCTCCTGACAGGAGCCTGGAGCCAGGGGGGGGTCGGGCTCTGCTCCCAAGAGACAAGGGACAGGACAAGAGGAAAGGGCCTCATGTTGTACCAGGGGTGATTTGGGTTGGACAGGAGGAAAATGTTCACTAAAAGGGTTGCCAAGCATTGGAGCAGGTTGCCTGGGGAGCTGGTGGAGTCCCCATTCCTGGAGGTATTTGAAAGATGAAGAGATGAGGTGCTGAGGGACATGGTTTACTGGTGGATTTGGTAGTGCTGGGTTAACAGTTGGACTTGATGATCTTAAAGGTCTTTTCCTACTGAAACAGTTCTGTGATTAGTCCTGGAAGTTGGATGCTGTGGACAGAATTGGCCCAACAGTCCTCTTGTGTCAGAAGATATCCTGGGGTTGGACTAGATGACCTTCAAAGGTCCTGTCCAACCCCAAACTGTGTATGACCCTATGAAACGTTCTGTGATTGTGTCCTAACAGCTGGGGTTGAATAAGTGGCTTTAAGGCATCAGCAAAATACTCACTTGTTTTCCTTTGCTCTTCTACAGTGATTTGGAACTAGATGATCCTTAAGGTCCCTTCAACCCAAACCCTTCTATGATTTTACTACTCATGTTGTGGGAAGTGCTGCAGATAACTAAACACTGATGTCACACTTCAGGTCCCCTAAACAACTTCCCTTTTCCACCTCCATTATTATAACAAAAAAGATACTTTTGAGCACTCTGCTAAGACCTGGAAGGACTCCTCCTTCAGTTTGAATCTTGTGAAGGCCACTTGCATCTCTGGGTTTTCTCTCTCTTTTTTTTCCCCCAGAAAATATCTGCGGAACCAACTGGCATTTGGTTGGCAACTACTGCTTGAAAATAACCAATGCAAAGGAGAACTATGATCATGCCAAGCTGTCCTGCAGGTCCAACGGTGCGTTGCTGGCCTCTCTCACCACCCAGAAGAAGGTGGAATTTGTTCTAAAGGAGCTGCAGAAGATGCAGTCCTCGGTGAGTGCTTCTCTTTTCTGTCCCCTGAGTAATGAAGCTGTGACTGTGGAAGAGTCCTTGCTGTGCTATTGTGTGAGACATGCCTCTTAACTGCCAAGGACTGAGTTTTTCTTTTTTCTTTTGAAATTCAACACACCCTCTGGGTGCTGTTGAACTGAAATTGGAGAGGATGTAAATGGGAGAGATAAATACAAACATCCAGGGTGCCTCAAAGGCAGCAGCTCACTCCAGTACTGGAATCACACCCGTGTCTCCTGGGGGACACAGGACTGCAGCAGGAGCCTTCTTGTGACTGGAACACAGATTTTATAAAGAAAGGTCCCTTTGGGGCACCAGAGGTGTTTAATGTAAAGCATTTAAAGTTATTTATGCCAGTCAGAAAAGCAGCTCTACAAACGTCAGCGAGCTGCTTGGCTTATTTGGAGTTATTTCTGTTTGATTCAGTGGCAGGTGCTTTTCTGTGGGAGCCAGCAAGGAGCAAATTGGAATCTGGCCTTCTTGGTACATCAATAAAATCATCTTGTTTTTCTTCCAGTCCCTGGTAGAAGCAGGGAGGTATTTGGGGGGGGTTTGTAAGTGATGCTCAAGCCCTAACGTGGCTTTGCTGAGATCCTGGTTTAGGCTCCAGAGCTCCTGTGGCACATCAGAATAAGTCCTCCTGGATCCCAGAAACCACAGTGGGAAGGGCTTTTCCTAGGAAAAATATGACTGGAGGCAATAGGATTGCTGCTTTCCAGAGGATAACAGACTTCAGTGCTAAAGAGAAATATTCCCCTGCT
>NW_008625139.1:30285-30742 GCF_000691845.1 Merops nubicus
CTGCTGAACTGAGAACACTCCCTGCTTTAATTCCCTTTGGAACTTTCAAGTGGCCTTACAAGAAAGATGGGGTTTTAGAGGGGATGCACTTTACCTTTTCCTGGCTAAACTGGAATTCATGCAAGGTTCTTCAATCTTTTGTCAAGGGGGGATGCAAAGCCTGGGATACTGTAAAACTAGATGGTTTGAAGAGCTCCAGGTGGTTCTGGATATCCCAGTGGTGAGATGTAGTGCAAATTCCTAAAGACACATGGAATAGTTTAGGTTGAAAAAGATCTTTTAGATCATCAAGTCCAACCTTTAACCTAATTGTACCAAGTCCACTGCTAAACTGTGTCCCTCACACCACATCTTCATGGCTTGGAAACCCCTCCCGGGATGGGGACTCCACCACTGCCCTCAGCAGTCCAGGGCTTTGACAACCTTTTCAGGGAAGACATTTTTACTCATGTCCACA
>NW_008625139.1:30937-33541 GCF_000691845.1 Merops nubicus
CTCTAGACCCTTCCCCAGCAGCTCCGTTGCCCTTCTCTGGCCACGCTCCAGCTCCTCAAGGTCCTTCTGGGAGTGAGGGGCCCAAAACTGACCCCAGGATTTGAGGAGCAGTGTCGCCCATGCCCAGCCCAGGGGCACGTTCCCTGCCCTGCTCCTGCTGGCCACACTAGTGCTGATCCAGGCCAGGATGCTGGTGGCCTTCTTGGCCACCTGGGCACATGGTGCCTCATTTTCAACCAGGTGATGACCAACCTCCTTAGGTCCTTTTCCTCTGGGCACTTTCCAGCCAATTTCCCCCAAGTCTGGAGTGTTTCAGGGGGTGGTGGTTGTAACCCAAGGGTGCCTTGATCTCTTCATCCAGATCAGATTTTAACAGTAAAATAACATGTTGTACCTACACAGTTAAAATGCCTCTCTCCAAAATAAGTGTGCCAGAAATTAAAGTGTCAGCATAATCAGCTGTATGATGGGTTTTTCATATTGAGAAATTTGTTGCTGGCAATACTGGTTTAGATTTGACCTGGTTTAGATAATTGGAAACGTTGAGAGGAAAATAATCCTTGGTGTTTTCTGAAGGATTTCTCTCTCTCTGTGGCATTTAATCCTGGTGGCACTGAGAAATATTTCCCATATTACATTTTTGCCACATCTAACCTGGCAAAGTTATGAGCACGATGTGGTGATGTGCAATGTGTTATTAATACCTAAGGTGATAAAACTGAGCATTAAACCCACCATTTCCCTTTATTTCTAGCCCAAAACGTTGACGCCGTGGGTTGGACTGAGGAAAATCAACGTGTCCTATTGGTGCTGGGAAGACATGTCTCCCTTCACCAACACCCTCCTCCAGTGGCTTCCCCAGGAGCCAAGTGATGCTGGATTTTGTGGTTATTTAGCTGAACCTTTCCAGCAGGGACTGAAGGCAGCCACGTGCATCAACGAGGTCAACGGCAGCGTCTGCGAAAGGCCAGGTACCAACAGCTGACTTGGGGCTCTCAGGGGGGGCAGGGTGGCTGGTAAAAACTTCCTTTTCCTAGGAACGGGAAAAAAACATTTGTTAAATTTAAAGCTAACTGCACGGTGAGTTTGCCAAAGAAAAGGAGTTCTGAAGTGGTGTCTTCTGTAGGGACTTCGTAGAGGAATTGGGGATTTTAACACGAGCTCCATATTGATGCTGTTCACTGTAAAATGCTTGCAGTACATTTTAACATCATAACAAACTCCAGTGTAATTATTTTACTCTGAATTGCCTACCTGAGTGTTACATTTAGGTTAATTATGGTATGGAGCAATCTCCTGTTTCAAAACCAGAAAAGTGACTTGCCAGTTGAACTCCCCTTTTCTCCCCTCCCGGGCTCTGTAGCCAGAGGAGGATTTTATCAAAGTTTAAAATTAATTGGGCAGGACACACTGGAGATCTGAGAACTTTGTACAAGAAGCTATTAGCTTTTGGGAAAGGTCTTCTAGCTTTGTTGGAACCGTGTATCCCTTAGAACAGCTTGCTCTGTTAACTCTCCATTACAGCTGATTATTTCTCAGTGCCAATTAGTGCCTCTTTAAGTTTGAAGAAAGCTGAATGATGATGTGAAATTTCTAAGCAAGCCACACCACTTGAAATCTTTCTTTGTGCAGGTTGTAGCTGGTGAATGTGGAGCGTGAACTCCAAATTTTGTGTATTTTAACTTGCAGCACTTTGAATTAGTTTAAGCTTTAACTTGTTTTTTATGGTCTGAGAACTGTCACTTGAAACAGATGATAAAACATTGACTCACACCAGAAACTCCTGAGTTAGTTCTGCTTTCAGGGCTCATTTTATGTGTGGAACTGATCAAATAACTTAAAACACATCCCAGTGTGCTGACATCAACCATGGCATTTCTTCCCAGCCCTTCAGTTAGGAGAGGAGCTAAGGAACACATCAACAGCCCTGGAGAGAGACAGAGACCACATTCGTAACACCATTTACACTGGTTTTAGGGTGAATACCTTAAGGTGAATATTCACTTTTTGAGGTGACTACCTTAAAAAACATTAATGCTCATGAAGGACAGATAATAAGGGAAATGATTTTGCAGGACATGCTGCATTTCTCATATTCCCTGTGGTGTTAGATATCTCCAGCTCCATCCGTCAACACCACACCACAAAGGAAGTGTTTAAACTCTCTGATCCACAGAATGTTTTGGGTTGGAAGGGACCTTTAAAGGTCATCTAGTCCAACCCCCTGCCCTGAGCAGAGACAGCTGTAGCTAGAGCAGGTTGCTCAGAGCCCCAGCCAACCTCACCTGGGATGGTGCCAGGGATGGGGCAGTGACCACCTCTCTGGGCAGCCTGGGCCAGGGGCTCACCACCCTCAGTGTAAATAGTTTCTCCTTTCTATCTAGTTTGAATCTCCCTCTTTCAGTTTCAAACCATCCCCCTTGTCATGTCCCAACAGGCCCTGCTAAAAAGTCCCTCCCCAGCTTTCTTGTAGGCCCCCTTTAGATACTGCAGGGCCCCCAGCAGGTCTCCCCAGCTGGAGCCTTCTCCTCTGGGGCTGCCCCAGCCCAACTCTCTCCTGCTGGGCTCCCAGCAGAGGGGTTCCCCCCTCGGGGCATTGCTGGG
>NW_008625140.1:0-1828 GCF_000691845.1 Merops nubicus
TATATATATATACACACACACACATTTTTTTATATATAAAATACGAGTGTTTTCACTCAGAAAAAAAAAACCTTCCTCCACAGAAGAGCAAAGTAATGAGGATGTTAAGGTGATAATTTACCAATGTCCTGCTGGACTCCACGTGTCACAGTGAATAATTGATGGACTGTGACACTGCAATAGCTGGGCCCAGGCAGCCACAGCTCCCCCAGGACCAAAGTGCACAGCTCTGTAAGGGGAGCAGCTGCAATAAATCGAAGCTGACAAGGATTCAGGGACTGAAGCAATGTTCCATCAAATATTTTTAAAGTCAGTTCCACACAAGTCAAGCTGGCTTCGCCTGGAGATTTATCAGACATTTAGCTGGTGCTCTTGTGATGCCTGGTTAGAGCACAGGGGAAAGCAAATGAAGGAGACAAACCAGAGAGCCCAGACCAAGGCACAAAAAGATTTTCAGGCCTAAGGAGAAGTGTTCATATTTTGTTGGAGTTTAGAAACATCTTAAAAACCTAAAAACCTTGCCTGTTTTATATAGCTTCTGTTTTCCCTAAAAGGATTTTATTTAAGGGAAACAACTGAGGAACCATTTTCTTTCTTCTCCCAACCTGAGGTTTCAATCAAAGTTCCTGAATGAATTTATTGAACTTTAAGACACACTTTTAAGTTTTTCTTTACACCCTAATACATTGTCTGTTTTGAACTTTGGAAGTTTTAAGGAGAGCTCTGTACAATTCTGCTGGGAAATCTGACCAATCCACATGGAAGTAAAAGGTTTGATTAAAATGGACTTTACCAAACACCACTAGAAAAATAAAATATCATTCATTACAGAGAAATCAATTTGCCCATATCCTTCACAGGATGAGTTTAAGCACACTCAGGGAGTCCCTGTTCAAGAATCCCCACCCTCAACAGCAGACTGAGCCTGTTTAATATTGGGGATTATTCAAAGTAAACCCAACACCTTGACAAATTCTGATGTCAACAAACCCCCAACATTTGGCCACAAAATGGATCTATCAGCTACCTGACTATAGGCCAGGCTGATTCTGCACCTTGCTTCCACCTACACCCCCATGAGAAACATCAACTGAGCAGCTTGGAAATGTAACTCCAGGTGGTTCAAACACTGTTAAAAACACCCTGCTAAGATCAAACCTTCCCAAAACTTCTGAAATATGGCAAATGATAAAGCAGGGGGAGGAAGGAGGAGACAGAGCAGGGAGCAGAGCAATAAGGAGAGGGGAAAAAAAAGAGAAAAAAATAAAACCCAAATGAGCTAAAGGTCACAAAATCAGCCAGGAAGGCAGAATCCTGAATTATTTCACAGAGGGCTGAGGGACAGTGGAGCTGAGCAGAGCCTGGGCCCTGTTCAGTGTTAATGGTCACCTGGGGGTTGGGTTTCCACAAGTGAAATGTAAAAGCTCTGTGAAAAGTCCTCAGGAGTGTTCCAGGCTGGAAGCAGCTCTCTGCTCCCCAGAGCTTCACGTTCAGAGCTTAGTGGATGTGAGTCAACTGATTTAGGGATCCAGGAATCTGAAGACATTTCACAGAATCACAGCCTGGTTTGGGTGGGAAGGGACCTTTCAAGATTAGTCCAACCCCCTTCAGGGAGCAGGGACATCTGCAGCTAGAGCAGGTTGGTCTGTCCAGCCTGAGCTGGGATGGTTCCAGGGATGGGGCATCCACCAACCCTGCTAAAAAGTCCCTCCCTATCCTTCTTCTGGGCCCCCCTGGCGGTCCTGGCAGCCCCCAGCAGGTCTCCCCAGCTGGAGCCTTCTCCTCTCAGCTGCCCCAGCCCCACTCTCTCCTGCTCGGCTCCCACCAC
>NW_008625140.1:1908-12211 GCF_000691845.1 Merops nubicus
CTGCAGGGGTGGAGGTTTCACCAAAGCAGAGAAAACCTTTTTTTTTTCCAGAGAAACTCTGTGAATCTCAGTGCCAGCAGGAAATCCCACAACTCTTCTGTTTATTTACGGCCACATTTTCATCCCCAGGTTTGCTGACAGCCACCTCCTGCCAAGGAGGCTCATGGAGCAAACAGAGAGGGATCAGCTGTCACACCGAGTGACATCCACAGCCCCACTCACCCAAGGATGGAAGCTGGCACCAGCTTGTCTGCAGGAATGAGAGAAGACAGCAGAGGGTGGAGCTGCCCACCCAGGTCCCCCCACACAAACCCCAGCCCTGTATAATGCATGAGGGGAGGCTGCAGGAGCCAGATGGATTTCTATCACGCAGCCTTTTTTTGATCCTTCTGTATGTTCCTCCTGTCAAAGTCTGCGGGAGCTGCTGGTTTCAGTGGTCCCCTCACCTCACCCTCCCCATGGCAGGGAGGCAGCGTTGGGTCTGGCAGCCTCCTGCTGCAGCACCACGGGGAGCAGAGCACAGCCTGGCCCCAAAAACGGGCTGGGGTCCCACCCACCTCAGGGACTGGCCCAGCCAACACTGACCCCAGCACTGCAGCAAGGTCACCTGCTGCCTTTTCAAACATCAGGCTGGGTTCTCTGTCCTGTCAAAGCTTTTGGTTCACTTCAGAATTACTCAGGTAATAGGTTGAGAAGTTTGAGTTTCACAGTTAAGTGTTTTTAGGGACCATCAGATATCAGCTACAAACTGGTCAATGGAATGTAAGACTTCAACACAAACAAACCCCTATTTTTGCAAGACCTTTATATATCCTTATTAAACTTGGTGTTTTTGTTACTGACACCCTCCTGAGTTATTCAATTATTTAATAGTCTGTGTAGACATTGACATGTAAAGAACCATAGAATCCTTTAGGTTGGAAAAGACCTCCAAGATCATGAAGTCCAACCATCCCCCAGCACTGCCAGGTCCCCACTGCCCCGTGTCCCTCACCCCACATCTCCACAGCTTGGGAACCCCTCCAGGGGTGGGGACTCCACCACTGCCCTGGGCAGCCTGGCACAGCCCTGGACAACCCTTTCAGAGAAGACATTTTCCCTCATTTCCAACCTCAACCTCCCCTGGTGCAACTTGAGGCCGTTTCCTCTCATCCTATGTCAAGTTACTCGGGAAAAAAGGATTATTTTTTTCTTCAAAAATTACTAATCCAGAATTAAATGATAACTGAACTTTAATTCAAGGTATGGAGGGGTCAGGACAGATGAAGATAAAGCAAAGAGGACCTGTTCATTTTTGCTTTACTGGAAGCCAACAGTGCCAGTGGTGACAGCACAGACAGTGACCCTGTATCCAAAGAGGACTCCCAGTGGCCTGAGCTGCAAAAATACCAACATATTAACCAGCCTTTGTTTTCCAGCTCTCTGAAAGTCATTATTTATTTTAATTCAGTCAAATCTACCACCAGAGAGGTGGTTACTGCCCCATCCCTGGAACCATCCCAGGGGAGGTTGGACACAACTCTGAGCACCCTGCTCTAGCTGCAGATGTCCCTGCTCCCTGCAGGGGGGTTGGACTAGGTGACCTTGAAAGGTCCTTTCCCACCCAAACTATTGTAGGATTCTACAATATTGCTTTAAAAATTAGTTCCAGCTCTTTGTCATACTTGAAAACCAAAAATATAAGGACAACTCAAGGCTCTTATCATTCACAGAGATGCTATAAAAATCATAGGGGCCAAAATTAATTAGAAAAAAAAATACATGATTGAGTTTTAATGAATTTTGGACTTGTTTTGGAGCAGCTGGAGATTGAGTCCTCATCTGAAACACCAAACACGATCCACTTCATTCAACAGGACTCCTCAGATTAGCAAAAAAAAAGTCAGTATATATTTCTGCCCTTTGCAGAACGAGACCCAAAGCAAAGTGTACATCTGTGGTGTGAGCTGGACCTGCTGAAAGGCAAGACTTAAAACCCAGTAAAATGAAGTAAAATAATTATCTGAATAAGCAAACATTAATAGGAAGTAGTTTTCTTCATTTTCACTTCTCTGAATAATTATACCTGTGGGCTAGGGTGAATAATTGATGAGGTGGCATGTGGTTTACATGTAGCCCTGCAACTCTATGCATTTATAATAGCATCACTCCAAATAATTCTGGGGCAGAGCATGCCTGGTAAGTGACTTCTGCACAAACAGCCTTTAGGATACTTTAAGCTTCTGCTAAGAGAGCAAGGCAGTCCATAAAAAAATATATATATCAAATAAAAAGGAGGAGAGAAAAAAAAAACCAAAGTATTTTTAGTTTATTTAAATCTCTCTCCCGCTAGCAGCATTCAATAATTCATTAAAATCTTGTAGCTCCAAACTTCCTTTAAGCTTTGTGAAATATTGACTAACTACTTTATATATTGATCTTTCCAGTGATTAAATTTTTAAGGTGCTGGAGAGTAAGTTCTGGTAAAGGCAATCCCTCTGTTTTCCCAGCAGCATACAAACGATGCTGCAGAGCCCAAACCCAAACCATGCCCAGTGCCCTGCACTGCTTCTAGAAGCACAAAACAATTTAAAAAGGAAAAAAAAATCCCAAATCTGGCTCATAATTCCAACATTCTGTTCTTCTGAACCAGTGGGATATATGGGGACTGTTTAAGACAATTTAAAAGCACTTCTCTATTCAAAGCCCTGTTGGCCAAGAAATAGTTTCCTGTACAAATGCTAAAAAAAGGCAAAAATATGCACAGACTCCTTTCTTTTTTTTGCTCTACAGTGATTTTTAGTCTCAACCAAAGATGAAAAAAGCCACTTGCCAGACTACAATAGGACTACACATTCTTTTCTCCCCAGATCATCGTGCAGATTTGTAAACACACAGAACTTTGTCTTCCAGCCCGAGTGAAATATCCTTGATGACTAGAGGAGCACTGGGTGAGGAGAGAAACTGGAACAAAAAGGGTTCTGCAAAACACAACTCAGGCTTGATGCATGAATTATCCACTCACATTTCTGGAGCCTTTTAATAAATTTGGGCCTTTAAAGTAAAAATTTTTTTGGCTGGATTTGTTTCTAACAACTTTATTGTCTTTGTAGCACATTTTGCTCTTTCCTCTTCAAGATACAACAGAAATAATAACCACCAGTAAAACTGTAGTTTCAAAGCCTGTAAGTTGATTTCTTAATAAGGAAGATGGGGACAGACTGGGACAGGACAAGGAGTGATGGTTTTAAGCTAAAAGGGAAGATTGAGACTAGAGGGAAGAGATTTTGGATGCTGAGGGTGCTGAGCCCCTGGCCCAGGCTGCCCAGAGAGGTGGTCGCTGCCCCATCCCTGGCACCATCCCAGGGGAGGTTGGACACAACTCTGAGCACCCTGCTCTAGCTGCAGATGTCCCTGCTCCCTGCAGGGGGGTTGGTGGAGATGATTTTCAAAGGTCCCTTCCCACCCAAACCATTCTATGATTCTGTGATTCACCTGTACATCTATCTTCACAGTACAGTACAATATTCCTTAGAAACCAAAAACAAAAGCAAGGGACATGCTGCTGACAACCCTCCAAAGCTCTGACTTAGCTCCACTGTCCACCCACCATGCTTTGCTAATTCTATCTCAACAGCTCAGCCCTCTTCAGACAGAGAAGGAAGCAGATGACACTCTCAGTACGCCAGGGAAATGAGTAACTTAAGTCAGGGAGGGAACCCCAAGAGGGAGGAGAACCCAGAGCTCCTAAATTTTGTAGCAATTACCAGAAGCCAGTTCAATTACATGCAGAGAAAACACGTGCTTCAACGTTGCACTGAAGCCACTAAGCCCAGAACTACCCTGTGGATTCCTACTGAGCAGGAAAACGATGGGCTGGACACAAAAAAAATAGAGTAAAAGCACTAAGAAGAAAACAAAACGAAATTTCTGCTCAAAATAACAAGAAATGACTCAAAGTTCTCCCCTTAAAATAACTTCCCTTGTCTTGACACACTCCACCTCCTTCTCTCCAACAAAAAAGTGGCCTTTGGAGGTTGGACTACGTTATCTTTGATACCTTCCCCCTCTCAGGACCTTTCAGCAACACTAAGCATCTTGCCCACCTTCATCCAGAGCTGCTCTCATCCTGTTAGTGTTTCAAATTACTGTACATGCACTAAAAATAGTTATTTTCATAAACAAAGCTGGTTTAATGAAGTGAAAACGTTGCAACTGTTACCCCTGCCAGGAAAGGGCAGTGAGCAACACCTACCCTACTTGGAAGCTGTTGATGTGCCCCAGAAGAACATCAACTTCCTTCAGGAAAAAGTGAAGGTCACTGGCCAGACAATGTGATTCCAGATGTCCTTTCTTGACTCTGCTGGCTGCCATTTCCCTGCAAGAGTGATTACTCACACAAAATTCTCCTCCCACAAGCACATGGTTGAGTTCTTGTAACGTGAAAGTGCACAAGGTGGTTTCATAACCACAGCTCTGATGTCCTCTTCATCACAAATGAAACACACACCTTATGGTTTTTCATTTTCAGGTCCTTTTGGGGATGGGGAGAGAAACAACACGGCCACAGAGCACTTATTTCTGAGGTGAATGAGGAAAGAGTTCACTCTGAGCATGGGGAGAAGCAGCAAACCCAAATATTCTAATGGAGGAAAGTGCAAACCTCAATCCAAGTGTGGACTGAATACCTGTAAATGGACAGTGATCTGAATTACCCAGGAGCTCTAATATCTCCTTCCTAATTAAGACTCTTACAAGCAGATTTCAAGCTGAAATTTATTGTTTTCTATGGTGAAAAAGAAGGGGAAGTGAAAGCCCTTCAGCTGTGGAGTTTGACTGCTGAAGAACTTGGCAATGGGTGCTCATTTACACCAGGATCACCTCATTTTGCTGCGAGAGATGGTTCTTCTGCCTTTGTATATGACATAAAGTCAACACTTTTTTGGGGAGGGAAGTTATGTGACAAAACACTGTGGCTAGGTGTCCATCTTCAACATCTGGATGCTCATTTGCAAATGTACTGATGCTGTTTCATCCTCTCATGTGTTGAGCTGCTGTGGGACAGATCATGAAGAGAGAAAAGTTTGGGCATCATATAGATACCACAGGCCTGGGGATCTTCCTTTTATCTCTAATTCTGGACAATATAAACATTCTCCTGGTGTCTCTGCCTACACTGAGAAATTCATTAGGCTGCCTTATGAAGCTCTGCTGACCCCTGTGACTGATTTGATTCTCCAGCTTCATTTTATGGCTAGAGACGGCGTGTAAAATCACACACGCTCCCCAAAGGATGCTGCTATTGCATGGCTGGTATTAAAGCAGAAAAGCTGTTAGGGGAAAATATGAAAAAAAAGAGAATATCTTGAGTATTTGCAAATGCTTCACGGCGAGTCTAAAAAGAGGAGGATGACAGATTCCTTCAAGGAAAAAAGTAGAAAGGTTAATTTTTTATAACCATTTATAACGGTACTCATAAATTTTCCAATTTCCCTGCTACTTAGTTACAATACATTATTTAGGACATAAAAGATATTAATTTGAAAGACTGATCTCAAGAGAGAAGCCAGCTTTCCTTTTTAATAAACCACTTAAAGCACAGGGTGCCTAGCAAGAGTCTTGCAGATAATATTTCTGATTGCATTAAAATAATTACTTAATTCAGGTTGTACTGCTCCAGGGGGTTGTGCTCTGAGGAGGACATGGCAGGATTCAGACTTCATGTGTGAGGAGAGAGAACTGGGCTCCCACATGGGAAACCTGGATAAAGTATTTGTTTGAGTTCTTAATTTTTATGGAGGAAAACACTGCTGGCCATAAATGTATGGCATGTAAGAGTGTGAGCAGGGTCTACTCCCCTTCTACTCTGCTCTGCTGAGGCCACATCTGGAGTATTGGGTCCAGTTCTGGGCTCCCCAAGTCAAGAGAGACAAGGAGCTGCTGGAGAGAGTCCAGTGGAAGCTGTGGAGATGCTGAGGGGCTGGAGCATCTCTGTGCCAGGAGCCCTGGGGCTGCTCAGCCTGGAGAAGAGAAGACTCAGAGGGGATCTCATCAACAGCTAGAGAGCTCCAGGGGCTCAGAGACAGGACACGGGGCAATGGGCACAAACTGGAACCCAGGAGGTTGCACCTGAGGAGGAGGAGGAAATTCTCTGCTGTGAAGATGCCAGAGCCTGGAGCAGCTGCCCAGAGAGGCTGTGGAGTCTCCTGCTCTGGAGAGATCCCAAACCCTCCTGGCTGTGACCCTGGGCACCCTGCTGTGGGTGAGCTGCTGGAGCAGGGGGTGGATGAGATGATCTCCAGAGGTCCCTTCCAACCCCTACACATGCTGTAATTCTGTGATTCTGAGCAAAACACAGCAATAAGACATAATAAAATGGGAGTCTGGAAGATGATTTTATATGCAAAGCATTATTTTGATAGCAGTACTGTGTCTGTGCTAAACTCAGAGAGGAATTACAGAGCAATAAACTGAATACCTGCACATTCCTGGCCATCAGTGCTTCACTGAAAACAAGCCAACAACCAAAAACCCCCAAAACAAACAGACCAACCAACAGCCAACGAAAAAAAAAATCACTTGATCCTGAGTGATGGTCACATAAGGTCAATGTCAATTAAATCTTAAGTGTCCCTTTCATGCCCCAGCTGGTGAGGTCTCCTACAGAACTCTGCTAGAACACAGAGCATATGAAATGAGTCATGGAGCTCGTATTTGTCTTCTGTCATTCCCCATCAGCGTTGTGTACAGCAGACAAGACCCAAACAGTCAGTGATGAGCGAGGTGAAGAAGGGAAAGGAAAATGTCAAGAGCAGGAGGAAGCTGTTAAATGGCACCGAGCGCCCGGCCGAGGTGTCTGTCTGCCCATGTGCTGCCTGTCTGCCCCAATCCATCATCAGAAAGGACAAGGGACCTCAGGAGGGAGGGATGGCCCCAGCCAGAGGGATGGAGTGCTCTGCATCCCAGGCTGCCTCAGGCAACAGCACGCTCGCCCTCAGCTGTCACTTCATGCTCTTCACTGCAATCTGCCTCCTGTCAATGCAGGATCCAGGGGTTGAAACCCAACACGACTTGGAGCCTTCCAAAAAACACAGATGATGCTTGCTGGGGTTTTTTTAAGGACAAAGATTACAGGTGTTTTTGGGGAGGATCACAGCACGGGAGGAGATGCACGTTCCAACACACCCACCTGCCCTGGTTTCCACTCAGGCTGGGGGTGAGAGATAAGGGAGTGACTGGAAGCAGTTGGCCCAAATGACCATCTGACCATGAAAGAGGAATATGGACTGGGATGTGAAAGGAAGTCCTCATGGAAACATAACACAGAGAGAAGCAGCACTGCCATTGCTGTCAGTAAGCAGGCACTGGAACAACAGGAGAAAATCAATCAAAACAGTTAAAAATGAGAAGAGAAAGACACAGAAACATGTTTAAGTTGATCTCAGATAGAAGCAGCACAATATTTTGGACTGAAAGACCACAGGCCAACTACTCCTTCCAATGATGCCATGGTGCACATGCCAGGTACAGCCCAGCTCACCCTCATTCTGCTTGGCCTCCTTCTCCTTTTGAAGATTATCTCTTAGTTCATCACAACAGAGTGATTTAGAGTTGGTCTTATTAAATCTTTCTTACACCTGGTGATTTTAAAGAGTGACTTTTACATTTGCTAAGAGTATTTTCCAAACGAAGGCTCATTGTAACATTAAATACCCTGTGATGCTGACAAACTGTGGGTGTCATCCCTCAGACACCCACAGACACAAAGTCAGAGCAGAGATCTGACAGCACTTTACCAGGAGACCCTAAAATTCACAGTTCTTTAATGAAGGTGGAAGACCACACTGGGGTCTTGCACTGAAAATCTTCATTACAGAGTTCTCATTAATTTACCATGGAACCAACTAAACCTTATCTCCTCTTCTGGAGAGATTCCAAACCCTCCTAGATGTGACCCTGGGCACCCTGCTGTGGGTGAGCTGCTGGAGCAGGGGGTGGGATGAGATGATCTCCAGAGGTCCCTTCCAACCCCACCATGCTGGGGTTCTCTGAACTGCATTTGGCTTCAGATCTCCAACAAAGACTTTCACTTACAGCCAGTTTGCACCTTTAAGAGAACACTTAATATAACTTTTATAGTCATAGAAAACAAGACCACCCAATTTCATAAGTTTTATATTCAGAAGCATCCTAGATGTACTTCTGGCTTTGACTGAACACCACAACCAGGCTACTCCTGAGCTGAGGGGCAGCATGGTTAGATCATAGTTTAAACCATCTGAGACCTGAACTCTACATCCACGTGGCAAGGAGGAATGTCAGAATCTTTTGGGTTTCACATGCAACCTATCTAGGACTGGGGACTGTGCTCCAGCAGAACCTGCTGCTACTCCTGAGCAAAACTAGACGTGTCCTCTTCTCATACAAGTCACCAAAGGCCAGGCAAATATATGCTGGGAATTTAAGAACAAGTAAAAGAGGTGAGAAGGACGCTGAGAACATTGGGATGGACACATTGGCTCCATTTGCCAGGTGCTTTAAGCAGAACCCAGAAAACCTGCACCCAGTGAAGATCTAAGGAAGAAATGTTTGACCCTGAGGGTGTTGAGCCCCTGGCCCAGGCTGCCCAGAGAGGTGGTCGCTGCCCCATCCCTGGAACCATCCCAGGGGAGGTTGGACACAACTCTGAGCACCCTGCTCTAGCTGGGGATGTCCCTGCTCCCTGCAGGGGGTTGGACTGGGTGACCTCCAAAGGTCCCTTCCCACCCAAACCAGCCTGTGATTCTATGATTCCACCAGCTTTAGGGCAACTGCATCAGAACTGACAAGATTTTCTGAATAACCTCCAGCACTCTAGGTGGCTGCTGGCAGAGGCTGCACCTTGGCAAAGGTCCATGCTTTAGATCCAGTGCAGTCCTTGGAAGCTGCCTGCACAGTTCTGATGAGGTTCTGTGCCAAGCCAGGCCATGTTTCCACCTTCTCCCCCACCTGGTGAGCACGGCTTCCAACCTGATATCCCTACAGAAACAGGAAATAAAACAGGTGGTGGGGAACTGGCACACAGCTTGAATCTCTGCTCTGGATTCCTCCAACGGAGCCATTCAGGGCAAGCATGGAAAAATGGGAGAGTTTAGTCTGTAAACACACAGAATGACAATGGTTTGGGTTGGATGGAGCCTCTAAAGGTCATCTAGACCAACCCCCCTCCAGTGAGCAGGGACATCTGCAGCCAGAGCAGGTTGCTCATATCTATCAGTGCAAGAATTCTCAAGAACTTTCAACCTTTTTACAGATATTCAGAGATGTAAAAACTGTTTAAATGGAGAGTAATTAAAAGAAAGCTCTACTTCAGACTGATTCTGCCTTTGCAGTGTCACTCCTATAATTTGATCCCATCAGGAGAAAGCAGCTGAAGAGGCAGAGTCTGCAATTTCTACCCTATTTTTGTTGGGTTTCCTTGAGTTTTACCTCTCAGTGCCTCTTTCTAGGTCTCCACTTTTGCACAAGCACACACGCTCTGTAAGACATTTGGGAGGGAGGGCAGGGGAAGAGTCTTCTGGAGACAAAATTATCTTGAAGGAATCCCTCAATGATGGTCTACAATGGCTATGATGGTCTTCCTCTACCAGCACCACATTCTGTGTGGGGGAGAAGGGAAAGAATCCAGCCAGGGTGGCATGGGGGGAGAAAAAGAAAGCAGCACCCTCATGACCTATGCCACAAAGTTTCTCTCCCAGCAGGACTCATCTATGGAACACTTCAGATAGAGCAGGAGATTATTCATTCAACAGCCATCAGAGACTAATTTTAATTAATTAATTAATTGACTCTTTCTAGATAAGAGTTCTGCTGGATGTGTGCAATGAGACTGTTTCTTGTTTAGTGGGTTATTCCAAGGTGCAGAAGGAGCATCCCAAATTTAAAAGTAATTCAGCTTCACCCTCATCCCACCCTATGTATCTATCTTAATGGCATGAGCATCACCAACCACACCCAAGCTGCCTTGGGTCAGGTGAATTTGCAATGATTTATGATACTCAAATAATTGAATCAGAAGATAGAAGTGAATGGCAAATTGTTCAGTTGTTCCTTCTAACAGCAACAGTCGTGGAAGGAGCAGCTCACTCCCAAGACAGAGTTTTCTGAATGACAACAGGTTCTCACCCCTGTCCCCAAAACACCAACCAGCGAAGCCAAGAAAGGCTCCCAAAGAGCTGAAAATGGAAATGCAGCTTTTTGTCAGCCCAGCAGAAAACAATCCTGACAGATTTTTCCAGAATACAAAGATTCTGATCATAAAAATATTCTTCTAGGGTTTTTTTTT
>NW_008625141.1:0-3136 GCF_000691845.1 Merops nubicus
CCTTCCTGGCCACACACTCATTCACAACCAGCCAGCTGTCGAACAACACCCCCAGGTCCTTCTCTGCCAGGCAGCTTTCCAACCCCTCCTCCCCAAGCCTGAAGCACTGCATTGAGCAAGGTGAAGAGCACCTGAAATTCTTGTGAGGACTTGAAAGACTTCCTCCAAGAGTGATTCTGAGGTTAACTTCAGCTGGGATGGAAGGCAGGGGGTGAGAACACCCAGCCTGCTCCCCTGTCAGCAGTTCAGCCTGCGGAACAACGCCGAGTGGTAACACAAACACATTATTTTGCTTTAATTGTTTCCATTCCAGGCCCTTGTTCTATATTAAGCCTGTTCCAGGCTTTTATATAACTGTTCACATCGTTAAATTTCAATACAAAAATATTTTTTTCCATTTGGGAAAATACTGACATAGGAACCATTAGGAAACAAAATCTCTCTGTCTGCTCCCAGGCCAAGCTGTGAGCTGGAGTGTCCTATGTGGGGGGGAAAATAAAGATTCCCAATACAACTTTATAGGTTTTAAGAGGGAAAACAGCCTGACAAAATGTTCTGCCATGACTGGCTTCCAGTTTGTTATGCATCTGAGAAGATCTCGTTGGGTTTCCCACCAAGCAGCTCACAGGATCATCGAGTGACTGGTGCTGGAGTGAATCATCAAACTCTTTGGATTAAAACACATCAGGATTTGTTTCCTTTCCAAAAAAAAAAAATGCTTATTATTTCCATTTTTTCCAAACTGTGGGACAAGTGTTATGTGCTCAGCAAAATGCACCCCAAGTAAGTGAAGTAATAGTTTATGTTTAGTACCCCTGAAGCATTGTGGGATGAATACTCCAGGAAGTAGCTGATAAGAAATAGCCCCAGGCAGGAGCATTTGCTAATCGATAGATATAAAGAATTTAAGCATAAATGACAACCAGATGCCCTAAAAAATAAGAGCAGAAAAATCCTCTTTGCTAACAGGTGATTAAAAGAAGAAAACATCTGATCAGAGGGTGCTGATACAGCACAGCAGATGCTCTTACAGCTAATGTCATTTTGGCTGAGAGGCAAGGGGCTGAAGTTGCCCCAGGGGAGCTTTTGATTGCATCTGAGGCAGAATTTCTCTCCTGGCAGAGTGGTGAGGATTGGCCCAGGCTGCCCAGGGAGGTGCTGGAGTCCCCAGCCCTGGAGGGGTGTGGTAGTGGCACTTGGGGACATGGTTTAATGGTCATGCTAGTGTTGGGTTGATGGCTGGACTTGATGACCTCAGGGTTCTTTTCCAACCTTAATGATTCTGTGATTCTCTCCTTCTCACACCCTTCTGATTTTGTCTTTTGAAATGCATCAGCTGACAAACAACAACCATTCAAAGCCCAATTAGTGCTTCTGGGTCTTCTTTGTGTACCACTGTCTCACCAGGCTTCTTCTGGGAACCACTTCGAGTGGAACACCTCACTGCAGGCTGCTGCCTCGGCCCCATTCTGTCATTTTATTCACCCTCCTTTTCTAGGATGAGAGTGTGACCTCTGCATCTGGGCTTCCCTATGATGTCCTAGAGTGCACAACTGTGGACTCTACCACGCTCATGAATGAAAATATTAAATCAGGTTCCAGCTCCAGCTTCTTACCAAACACTCTCCTCTTAAACTCCACCTGTTTAACACCTCATCGACTGCTGCTCTTCAATTCCCACCATTTGATAAGGACCCTGAAAATCCCAGCAGGGTGAGGGGTGGAAGGGACCTCTAGAGATCATCTCATCCCACCCCCTGCTCCAGCAGCTCACCCCCAGCAGGGTGCCCAGGGTCACAGCCAGGAGGGTTTGGGATCTCTCCAGAGCAGGAGACTCCACAGCCTCTCTGGGCAGCTGCTCCAGGCTCCAACACCCTCACCCCAAAGAAGTTTCTCCTCCTGCTCAGGTGGCACCTCCTGGGTTCCAGTTGGTGCCCATTAATTTTATGTCAATAGAAATGACAGAATGGAAGATGAACTTGCTTGTCAGCTTACTCCAGATCTCCTGGTTACCACAGCAAAGGTGAAAAGCTCTTCACACCTCACCTTGTGTAGTCCAGACTCTCTATTTCAATAATTCTCCAGGTGACACTGAATCAAGTGGAATTCCAAACAGCATTTCCTTGTTACAGATGCCTTCATTCTAAACTATGCTTAAAAACAATCCCCCCCAATATATCTTGATGGATATATTTCACTAAAAACAGGATCACTTAGGAATGGCAGACCTGCCTGGCCACTTCTGCCTGTCTCCAATCATCAGATCCTTCACGTGCTCTAAAGCCACACTTGCTCTCAAGGTCAGATCAATGGGTCTGTAGATCCACAGCTCATCTTTCCCACACTTTTTTCCCCCCAAACTTTATTTTCCTGCACATCACTATTGCACCCTGCAAAGATTCAGCTAGTGTTACTGTCTCTGACCAGCTCTTCACCCTCACTATTTTTAAAACTGCTCTTAAAAGATTATGAGTACACCTGCCCAAGGGCAAAATTCTATTATAATTACATGAAGAAAGGATTTTAAAATTGAATTAAGGATATAGAGGATGTAACAAAACTTCCAAAACCTAGCCAAAGTGTTAAGCTCATAGAATCATTAAGGTTGGAAAAGACCTCTAAGCCATCAAGTTTAACTATCACACTCCCATGACCACAAACCCATGTCCCACAGTGCCATGTCTACTATCCTATCACTAGTTCCATGAGAGAAGAGACCAACCCCCACCTCACTCCAACCTCCTCTCAGGAGCTGTGCAGAGCCAGAAGGTCTCCCCTCAGCCTCCTCTTCTCCAGACTAAACACCCCCAGGTCCCTCAGCTGCTCCTCACAAGCCATGTTCCCCAGACCCCTCACCAGCTTCATTGCCCTTCTCTGGACCTGCTCCAGCTCCTCAAGCTCTTTCTTACCCTGTGGTGCCCAAACCTGACCCCAGCACTCCAGCTGTGGCCTCCTCAGTGCCCAGCCCAGGGGCAGGATCACTTCTGCTCCTGCTGGGCAAACTAGTTTTGGTCCAGGCCAGGATGCTGGTGGCCTTCTTGGCCACACACTGGCTCATCTCCAGCCAGGTGTCCACCAGCACCTCCAGGTCCTTTTCCTCTGGACACTTTCCAGCCACTCTTCCCACAGCCTGCAG
>NW_008625141.1:3211-3699 GCF_000691845.1 Merops nubicus
ACTGCCCTCAGCCCATCAACCCAACCTGGCCAGACCCCTCTGCAGAACCTCCTGACCCCTGAGCACATCAACACTCCCACTCAATTCAATCTCACCTGCAAACTTACTGAGGGTGCACTCGATCCCCTCATCCAGAAGACTGATAAAGAGATTAAACAAGACTGGCCCAAATAAAGACTTAAGAGTAGCAATGAGAAAGGCAGAAAGTCTGATTTGAACCCGTGAACATGAATCCCATTGGTACAAAGAAGAGGAGGTACAACATGGACTATTTCAGGGGGAACACAAGCCAAATATTCTGACTGAGATTCCACATGCTCCCTGAGTACAAGCAATAGGATATGTAGCCAGTGGTACCACGCTCTCGTTCCAGTGCTGAGGTTGCTCTGCAGCTGAACAGTCAGCTTGGAAAGGACTTTCCACTTCTCCATTGCTGTGGAAAACAGGTCCCTTCAAAACACTGCTGTGGAAAACAGGTCCCTAAGACC
>NW_008625142.1:0-659 GCF_000691845.1 Merops nubicus
TCCTCACTGACTGTGAGAGGGGCTTTGCCTCACTGGTCCATGTCTCACAGGCCATTCACTTGAGAGCGTGAGGAAAGGATTTGCCATTGAAGACTGAGACAAAAAACTTGTTCAGGACCTTGGCCTTCTCCTCATCCGTTGTTGCTAATTCCCTATTGCTGTTCTTCAGAGAGGGGATGTCTTCTTTAATCTTCCTCTTCTGGTTCATATACCTATAGAAGCCATTCCTGTTTTCCTTTGCATCTCTCGCCAAGTTCAGCTCCAGCAGCTCCTTGGCCTTCCTCACCCCGTCCCTACACAACTGGGCCAGCACACGTGTCACGCCTTCCACTGCTTGTGCAGTCTCATATTCTCCTTTAGTCTGGCCAGCAGGTCTTGACTGAGCCATGCACCAGAATTCCAGAATTTCCCCGAGAATTCCCCCGAGAATTCCACAAAGTTCCTCTGTGACTGAGTCCAGTCTGGGACTTCTTCCAGGGGGCTGTTCCCCAGGTGGGGGTGACGGCAACATATTGCCATCGGGGGGAGGGGGCGCAGTTGGGTTAAATAATTTAGTATATATTTGTAGATATTCCATTTTATTATCATTATTACTATTATTATTAGTGGTAGTATTAAAGCTGTTTTCCTTTTCTCTTTAATCAATGTCTCTCTCCCTC
>NW_008625142.1:995-1266 GCF_000691845.1 Merops nubicus
TTACTGAGTGTATAAATACAGGAGCTTGTGTGCATTAAAGCGGAACACTGATGAACCTTCTGTGAAGTCTGTCTTTGATTCCGGGCTCCCCGCAATAAATGGTGACCCCTGATGTGATCTGATTTTCTGGATTGGGGGGGAGGCAGTTAACGGAGTGTTACAACATGGAGTTAACTGAGCGTTACGAAGCGGTTTAATTGTGCGGTACAACGCGGATGGCTGGAATGCTTCTCTGAGGAGCGAGACAGCGAGCGGGAGAGCAAGCGGAGGG
>NW_008625142.1:3434-3913 GCF_000691845.1 Merops nubicus
ATATTATTTACAATATTGCCAGGAATATACCACTTCATATAGTAATGATTAAAAACTATATTTGAATAAGATTTATAACCAGTTGTGTGTTAAGTATAGTAAAGTTAACTACATAGAACTGGATAAGAAACTATCAAAATGATTGCTAACTTTGATAAAAACTGGATTATTAGTTTTGTAACTGTGTTAGTGATGTTGCCATGTCTTGTGTCTCTACTGCAAAGGGCCCTACTGTGGATGACACGGACAAAACAGGCAAATGACGCACTAGCAACATTTAGCAGACTATTAGTAAATGTAAATATGATTCAATATACCATGCTTAAGGTACCAGAAGAGGTAGTAAATTTGCCTTTTGCTTTATTCCAGGCTATGGCCAACCTTGCAGGGAAAGCCATAAGGCAAACGAGACTCAAATATCTCTCATTAAATAGTCAAAGGTCAGATGTCCTATTTGGGGATAAAGACTAGGACCACTT
>NW_008625143.1:0-678 GCF_000691845.1 Merops nubicus
ATATAAATAATATATATTAATAATATATAATGCCATTAAGGAAATAACAATCCATTGTATTCAAATAACTCCTTTCATCCAGAAAGATTTAGAGTGCTCTAAAGGAAAATATATATCATTCTCCAAAGTCATGATACAAGAGCTATTGAAAAAAGCTCAACCAAAAAACCCAAATCCAGACCAATGGAGAGACTGAGGCCAGAATCATCCCATTTCTTTTTAAAATGAAACAAATTCAGTCCAAGAGAAAGTGTTTGCTTTTAAGATGTCACAGCCAGTTTCAAGAATAAGCCAATCAAAAAAATCTCACCAGGAAATGCATTCATGGAAAAGAAAAGGCAAGACAAATATGGGTTAATGATTTGGCAGCTCCCTGGTTAATAGTTTCTGAGTGGAGGAAACTTGAGCTGAGTTTGTAGAGCTTGTTGGGAAGAACTGTCATATTCTGCTAGGAGTATAATACCCATTTTCTCTTTGCAAATATTGTGCACTGTTTATATAAAGAAAGGTTTGGAAATCTTATCCTGGGAAGAGCCAGGGTTATTTTCCTTAGTTAGAGCAGTAATATAATGAGGTCTGCTCTGGAACAGGCTGCCCAGGAAAGTGCTTGAATCACCATCCCTGGATGTGCTTAAAAGTCATGTAGATCTGGAGCACAGGGACAGGATTTAGCAATGG